>NW_007837945.1:0-729 GCF_000696425.1 Galeopterus variegatus
CGGCCTTTAGGGTTTCTGATGAAAATTCTGATGTTAGTCTGACTGGGGCTCCCTTATAGGTGACCTGACATTTCTCTCTTGCAGCTCTTAAGATTCTCTCTTTGTTTTTGAGTTTTACCAGTTTGACTACAACATGCCCGGGAGAGCAACCCTTTGGGTTGAATATGGTTGGGGATCTTTGAGCCTCCTGAATCTGAAGATCTGTGTCTTTCCATATACCTAGGAAGTTTTCTGCTATTACTTCACTGAATATGTCTTCAATGTCATTTCCTTTTTCCTCCCCTTCTGAAATACCCATGATTCGGATATTTCAGCAATCTCTTTTAAATTTTCTTCAATTTTTAAATTTTTTGTTGTTGTTGTTGTTGTTCACCTGTGTTATTTCAAACAGTCCATCTTCAAGGTCAGAAATTCTCTCTTCTGCTTGTTCGAGGCTGCTGGTTAAACTGTCTGTTGTGTTTATTTCATTGAATGAATTCTCTTCTGCTTGTTCGAGGCTGCTGGTTAAACTGTCTGTTGTGTTTATTTCATTGAATGAATCCTTTGGCTCCACAAGCACTGCTACATTCTTTATCAGGGCATTGATTTCTTTTTACATTTCTTCTTTCAGGTCCTGTGTACTTTTTCTCATTACATTGTGTTGCCTGAGTTTTCTTGTATCTCAATTGGTTTCCTTAGAATTGTTGCTCGAAATTCCTTGTCAGTCATTTCAAGGACTTCCTGTTCTAT
>NW_007837946.1:0-729 GCF_000696425.1 Galeopterus variegatus
GGTTCCCGCAGACACTCCCACCCTACTTCCTCCGGGCGCCGTCTTAGGCTGCCACGTTAATACGCCCTGTGGTCCCATAATGGTGCCACTTGTAATGTCACTTAAGGTGGCGTTAGTTTTTAAGGCCCGACATGAGGCCAACAGTAAATACTTCAGTATCAGAGTATCAGCCATAACAATGTCCTCATTCCAATAGTTACTAATGAATAATTTTATTTCAGAGCAAAACTCAAAATTTTCTGGCATGACATTTACATAATGTACATGTTTATTAACAGTGTATATATAAAATATATAATGTGCATAAATTTATAATGTGCATAAAATATAAATGTGCATATGTATATGTGTGTATACATATATGTGTTGTGTCGTCTTGAAATATTTGGATGTAGATCCAAACCAAGCAATTATTTGACAAGGTCAGTTCTTTCGTGTAGCAATAGATCTGTGTTGAACAGCATCAAAATTCTCTTGCCATGGTCACATCCATATTTTACAGTATGTAATCTGTGGTTTCATTTGCGTACTAGTGGGAGCATGTAAACTGATTCAAACGCACCTCTTGGGAAGTGTCATGATAATCTCTACTTAATCAAAAATACAAATTAAATTCTTTAATTTTCATAACAAAACTTAAGCTTTGGCATTTACTAAAGCCTCTTAATAACAAATGGTTATGTAAGATGCATGTTTACATGTTTACAATGACCTTGGCCTCAAATTACA
>NW_007837947.1:0-729 GCF_000696425.1 Galeopterus variegatus
TTTACACCACCATTAATTCTGTGTTCAGACTGAATTACTTGCTAAGGCTTTAATCACATCTTGTTCTTTTCTCACTTGCATGCCTTTGTTTTCTTTCTTCCCAAAGACTTCTACCTTTCCGTATTTCCTTTGTCCATTCAAATCTTTTTCATATTTCAAAACCCAGAACAAATGCTACTTATTCCATAAAGTTTTCTCCAAACCTCCCATATTAGTCAGGGTTCCCCAGAGAAACAGAACCGATAGGAGATAGCTAGATAGATAGGAGGGGATTTATTATGGGAATTGGCTCAAATGATTATGGAGGCTGAGAAACCCCACAATATGCTTTCTGCAAGCTGGAGAAAGAGGGAAGTCAGTGGCACAGCTCAGTCCAAGTCTGAAGACCTGAGAACCAGGGGAGCTGATGGCATAACTCTCAGTCTCAGCCTGAAGGCCTGAAAACTTGGGGAAGGCACAGGTGCAAGTTCTGGAGCCAAAGGCTAGAGAACCTGGAGTTCCGATGTCTAAGGGCAGGAGAACCTGGATGTTTTAGCTCCAGAAATAGAAAGAGCTAACTCACCTTTCCCCTGACTATTTGTACCTGGTCTCTAAACCGACTGAATGGTGCCCACCAGCATTGGCTAAGGGTGAATCTTCCTTATTCAGTTCACTGAATCAAATGTCATTTTCTTCTAGAAACACCCTCATATACATACCCAGAAAGAATGCCTTATAAGCTATCTCAGT
>NW_007837948.1:0-729 GCF_000696425.1 Galeopterus variegatus
GGCCAGTTATCTAAAAGACAAAGAAAAACCTTTTATGATTTTGTAGTAAGAGCGCTCAAGTCTCTCTCTCTCTCTCTCTTTTACTGTAAAAACTTTTAAACAAACTTGTCATTCCGTTTCTGTTCTATACTTTTTGTTTTTTAAATAGCCAGACATTTTACTCTAGGACAAAAATACACTGTACCAGATTCAGCCAAAAACTTGGTGCATTAGATTTATACCCTTGTCAGTTAGTGCTAAGACTTATGTGATATTTGGCATAAGTTCCCTTTCATTAGCCATTTTGGGTCTTGGGTTTCCACGTGGCGTTTGAAGCCATGTGGAATCTAGAGAGGCAGAGGGCAATAATCACTATCTATTTCTAAAAGATATTGTTTCTCCCAGCATGGCCAGGAGGCAGAGCTGAGATAACAAGGAGACACATTGACCTAGAGACAATTTTAGGTAAAAGGTTTGAATCAAATTTTGAAAATATATTTATCAAAACTTTAGAATATTTAAGACACGTGAACTTGAAAAATATACTTATTTATTTAATGAGTGCACATTAATTATAAGCCAATTAGATATCTTGCATATAAAACAATTACATAAACAGACACGAACATATAGACATGACATACAGCTTACGCACACATATATGCAGATATAAACAACAAGAACAAACGAGGATCTTATAAGTTTTGTTTAAGATGTAAATAAAGCTTACTAGTAAAAAGGACAGTCAGG
>NW_007837949.1:0-729 GCF_000696425.1 Galeopterus variegatus
GAACTAAGTGAAATAGAGACCAAAATTATGATATAAAAGATCAATGAAATGAAATAAAAAGTTGTTTTTTTGAGAAGATAAAAAATAGTCAAATATGAGCCAGACTTACTAAAAAAATGGAAGAGAGAAAACCCAAATGATAAAGTACTTTTTGGAGCTTATAAAATAAAAACTGAATGCTGTGGGGAAAATAGAAGATAAATCAGGTAAGCGCTATCCACACAGTTCTTGCTTGACCAAAAACTGCATGCAATACCAAATGAAATTTAGAAAATAGGAATTTAGAATTGCAACTTGCTAGTACTTTGAATTAATCATATTAAAAATGTAACATTATACAACATTAATTACCTCTATGCTTTGTTTTGCTTTATAATTCATACTGAAAACCCTGACAAATAGGGGAAAAAAGTTTTCAATTGTCATTTTTCTGTTTTAAAGCAAATCTTTGTTTAGACTTTAAGAGTTATTTTCAGTGATTTGATCCCTGTGTTGATCTCAATTGAAATTCCAAGTCAACCAAATTGCTATAGGTAGGCTGTAGAAGCTCACATGGACTGCTTACTTAAACCTATGCAGGCAACTTTTTTGCTACCCATCTCTTATTAAAAAATAGCTAACAATATAGTAAACATCAAAAATAGTAAATATTAATTTTAATTAGCAGCTTAATTTTAGGGTGCTAATATGACTAAATATGCCCATTCCAGCTATATCACAATGTCTAAT
>NW_007837950.1:0-729 GCF_000696425.1 Galeopterus variegatus
TCCATGGTTTTTAATGGAAATCAGCTTATTAGTCTTTTTGAGGATAACTTGAATGTGATGAGACACTTCTCCCTGTTGTTTTCAGGGTTCTCTTTGTCTTTGTTCTTTAACAATTAGATTATGATGTATATAGGTATGGATCTCATTGAGTTTATCCCACTTGAAGTTCTTTAAGCTTCCTCGATGTATAGATAAATGTTTTTCATCAACTCGGGAGAAGTTTTCAGCTGTTAGTCTTTCAAATATTCTTTCTGCTCCTTTCAGTCCTTTGCTTTGGGGATCCCATTATGCATATGTTGGTAAGCTTGATGGTGTCCCACAGGTCTCTGACACTGTTAATTTTTCTTTCTTTTTTTTTCTGTTCCCTAGACTGTGTAATATCAATTGTTCTATCATCAAATTTACTTTTTATTTTTTCTTTTGCCATCTTACATCTGTTACTAAGCATCTCTAGTGAGTTTTTTCTTTCAATTATTGTAGTTTTCAACTCTAGAATTTTTGTTTTCTTTTTATAATTTGTCACTTTATTGATATTCTTTATTTGGTGAAATATTATTCTCATGCTTTAATTTAGTTTTTAGACACAATTTTTTTTTTTTTAGTTCTTTGGTGCATAGCCTTTCTATCTTTGCTGCTATAGTTCTTAAATCTTTTTTCAAGTTTCAACATTTTGCCTCTTCTAAGAAGACTTTCCTATGCTGTTCTTTTCCTCTTCCTGGGTTAGGTTAG
>NW_007837951.1:0-729 GCF_000696425.1 Galeopterus variegatus
GGTATATATACACCATGGAGTACTACTGTGCCATAAAAAAGAATGAAATTCCCCCATTTGCCACAACATGGATAAGCCTGGAGAAACTTATGTTTACTGAAATAAGCAAAGCACAGGGGGAGAAATACCACATGTACTAACTCATACATGGAAGGTAAGAGAGAAAGAAGGAAGGAAAGAAAGACCACAGTGGTGTGTTGGACTTGCAGAGGGAGAGAACAGTCCTTGGGCTTCAAAGTGGAGTGGGGGGGGGGGAGGCAGAGAGGGAGGGAGGTTGGGGATAATTGAGTGGGGGACACAGGGTACACATGCAATTTGTGGAAATGGGTATACAGCCAGTATGAATCTGGGCCTCACATCATGGGCATGAGGAGTAACAATCAGCTTTTTACCTCATGAATATTCATAACCAATGAAAAAAAGACAAGATTTGATACAGCTCAAAAGCAGAATATTTTCTGAAGATTTTTACATGCCTTGTGTTCAGTCTTCACTAGCAATATTTGTATTGCCCCTTACTTACATTAAAATACATTACATTCGTTCACACCTAATGATTTCTCTTCAAACCCTGTCACTGACAATTGTTATGAAAGGAACTATCAGAGTCAATTCTGTGTTCGACAGTTTGAAATAGTATTGTTCGTATTGTATTCTCAAGTGCTTTTCTGATGCAAATGGGTCTAACTTTATATCTGGAGTTCAGAGAAATTAAAAATTATATCAAAT
>NW_007837952.1:0-729 GCF_000696425.1 Galeopterus variegatus
TTCCTTCCTTCCTTCCTTCCTTCCTTCCTTCCTCCCTCCCTCCCTTCCTCCCTCCCTCCCTTTTTTCCTTCTTTCTTTCCTTCCCAGGGTTGCCAGATAAAATATAGAACATCCAGTTAAATTTGACTTCAGATAAACAACAAAAAATTGTTAGTATAGGTATGCCCCAAACATTGTACAAAACATACTTATATTTAGAAAGCATTCATTGTTAATCTAAAATTCAAATTGAAGTCAACATTCTGTATTTTTATTTGCTAAGTATGGAAACCATATAATTCTTCCCTCTCTTGACAAATATTTATTGAGAATCCACCATGTGCTAACAAATTGGGCATATTTTATAATATACAGCTACCCAGCACCTTTTGAATTCCCACATTATGTTTTCAGCAATTTCTAGCATTTTGAATCCTGACTCACAAAGGTAGAACAGAAAGAATTCAATTCCCTAGGTTCCTCTGCCACTAGGCCACCAGCATGTGTAGCAATGAGATTCACCCCTACTAAGCTTTGATTGGGAAGTGGGCAACCATGGAAGCATTGCTCAGGATCCCTCTTGTTGGCAAGGGTGGGCTCAGAGGCATCCTTCCTTTGGTGGTGGTACAAGTTCTGGTGGTGTTCTCTACAGAGTACTCAGGGACAGAGGTGCTCTCAACATCCAGTTCTGCAGCATGGTTTCAAGCATATTGTTCTGGAAGCTCAGGTCTGAACATGATTTTCTAGCAA
>NW_007837953.1:0-729 GCF_000696425.1 Galeopterus variegatus
ACCGGTCATCTTTTAAAAAAAACAATCACAAGCTCTTACTTAAGAAGAATGTGTACACCGTGGAGAAGATGAATTATGTCAGTTTAAAATTATTTAATTTAAAACTTGTTAATAACCATTTTCCTAACACACTTTCATTTTCAGTCAGGAAATTAATAGATATTTATTACATTTCAAAAATCTAAATTCAAAGGGAAATGAAGGTCATAAACTTTTTAGTGTCTACTCTGGCATTAAAGGCTACTAGTTAGGAAACTAAACTTAATTGAGCATTTCCTGCATTTTATAGCCTGTTTTAGCCACCTTTTCCCTCATTGCCTCATTGAATATCAAATTTAAATGTAATTTAGTTTTACAAATTAAGAAACAAGAGCTCACTCCTAGAAACCAATTTGATCTCATGTTTGTTAACTCCAAGCCTCATTATTTTATATCAGATGAAACTCGAGAATTTTCTTCTTTTATCAAGGAGACTTGCCAAAGATTCTACTAACCTACAATAGTGAGTAAATCTCTGCCTTGTCAATTTTGGCTTTGGTTAATACTGCACAGAAAATAAACTCTAGAAATCAAATTCGTAATCCTTACTAACATAAATGACTGCTTTTATTCTCCAATGCCCCAAAATGATTTGAAACATAATGGAAAAACTGGCTTTGCTCTACTTCGCATCTTCAAAAATCATTTCTTTTTTCCCCTAATAAAGCTCAAGTGGCCACCATACTGCAA
>NW_007837954.1:0-729 GCF_000696425.1 Galeopterus variegatus
ACATTACAGAAGAGACTTGGAGTTTGGATAGGAAGTGTCTTAGTCAATTCAGGCTGATATTAAAAAAAAAAATGCCATCAACTGTGTAGCTTATTGATAATAGCAACTTATTTCTCACAATTCTAGAGGCTGGGAAGTCCAAGATCAAGGTGCCAGTAGATTTGGTGTCTGGTGAAGGCTCACTTTCTGGCTTATAGATAGCATCTTCTACTAGCTCTGTCCTCACATGGTGGAAGGGAGAGGGGTCTTTCTGGGGCCTCTTTTATAAGAGCATTAATCCTATTCATGAGAGCTCTGCTCCTATGACCTCCACCTCCCAAAGACCCTACTTCCTAATACCATATCTTTGGGGGTTAGGATTTCAACATATGTATTTTGAAAGGACACAAGCATTCAAAAAAATAAATGTCTCTCTCCAAAAAGAATGTCAATCTCAATGAAAATAACTGATAGCAAGAGAATATTAATTTGAAGTAGTAACATGACAGAGGAGATAATAATTTAAAAAAAAAAACAAAAAGCACCAAAATAACATGGTAAGGGACAGCCAAAAACAGATTGGAAAAAAGCTTCAGGGTAATTAATACTTGAAATAAATTTAGGATATATAGGACACAGAGGCAACCTGTTCTAAAAAAAAATAATAATAATAACACCAAGGCAGAGCATGTGGTTAGGGTCCCTCAGATGTTCAGAATCTTGCCGAGCATTTGATGTAAATGATAACTG
>NW_007837955.1:0-729 GCF_000696425.1 Galeopterus variegatus
GAAATAACAAATACAAGTGATTTCCCCCAATACTTGCCAATCCTCACACCACTCATCTTACCCAATATCCTCACCGCTGTTTAGTTCTCATTTTATGAAACGTACATTCCTAGACTTTCTGGATTATCTATTGGAATCCTCAGATCACACTTTTAAAAAGTCAGCAATAAAGTTGACTTACTCCTAAATACTAATATTCTCATTTAAGTCACTGAAAATGCTCTTTAGCAATTTACTTGCTCATATTGTACAAAGTTTGTCTTGGAATAGAATCGCAGCCTCAGCTTCCACCTTACAAAAGTCTTCTGGGAAAGAAAGTAGGTCATGACAGCTAGCTTCTGTAGCTGGAGAAATGCCACAAAAAAATCTGAATATACTGCTGTTCCTTAAAATAAAACCCTCTTCCTAATTCATGGAGTGTTGCTTTAGAAGCATTACTTCCACAGATGAGGACAGCATAAAGAATGCAATGTACAAATTCCATCTCTAACTAGAATGTTCCATCCCCCAAGAAACGTAAAAGTTTAATATCTTTGTATTTATATAAATTACACACAAAAAACAGTGTTTTGTTTGGAATAGCTTATCTCACCACCTAAGGCCTCTTTTCTTAAGTGGCAGTACTTTAATTTCATTTTATCTCATATTCACATATTACTTAAACTATTTCTCAATCCCTATTTTAACTTAGATGTCTTTCACTGATATAGTCTATACAAATATTAAATC
>NW_007837956.1:0-729 GCF_000696425.1 Galeopterus variegatus
AGCTGTCTTGCTGTGTCCCAGTGTTCTCCTGGTAGGCCTGTCTCCCCCACCACCCATGCTCAAAACACTTTCCATGGGATGGGCCCTGTGCGATGTACCTTGCGATGACTCACCAGTCTCTGAGTGGCTCCTTTTTCCCAGCTGTTCTGGCTCCTTGCTCCTGTGTGGGTCTATGGGAACTCTATTAGTGGTCTTGCTGTCCTGAGGGCCACCAAGGCCCCCTTCTCCCCTGCAGCCTCCAAGCAACTCCATCCAAAGGGCACAGCTGCAGCTTCTGCCAGCTCCTGGTCTGTGCACTCAGCAGCTCCAGCATTAAAGTGGCCGTGGCCCGTAATGCTCTGAGCAGTTTTTTCTTTCTCTCATTGTGTCTTCTTCCACCTTCATGAACTCCGTAGGTCTCTCCTCCTCTTCCCCTGAGCTCCAGCGGCCCCAGGTTGGCTGTTGTTGCTTTTTTATAGTTGTAAATTGGTTGATTTGTTGGAGAGAGTGACTCTGACCACCGTCTATTCTGCCATCTTGACTGGAACTCCCTAAACACTTTTCTATTGCTAGTATTTTTCATCTTGGATTTTTTAAATGGATAATTGTACTATTTATATATGACATCAATTAGTCTCCTATCTAATAATAATATGTATTAATTCCTTTTCTTGTTTCATTGTTTTAGGATAAAATGTCCAAAATAATGTCAAATAATGATGGTAATAATGAATATTTTCTCTTGCTCTT
>NW_007837957.1:0-729 GCF_000696425.1 Galeopterus variegatus
GTCCGAGGGTTCGGATCCCACATACGGACCGGTTCCCGCTCACTGGCTGAGCGAGGCACGGAGGCAACGCCAAGGGCTGCGATCCCGTTGCCGGTCCCCGGTCCGGTACGGGGGCAACACTGAGGGTTGCGATCCGTTGCCGGACACGGAAAAAGACAAAAAAAAAAAATGTCAATGAAAGACAACAAAAGAGACAGAGGATCATTCTTAATTAAGAAAAACTAAAGAGACATGACAACTAAATAGAAGATGTGATTCTTAGTTAGACCCTGCATAAAACAAAACACACGTGTAGGGGATACTTCTGAGTCCACTGCGAAAAGTTACATCTGAAATAAATGTCACATGATATTATTGTTAATTGTTTATAGTATTATAATTGTTTAAATTATTGTTGTTAATAACTCAAAACATGTTAAATGGCTTGGGTACAGTGATAATATGGAAGGTCCTTGTTCTTAGTACATTTATGCTGAAGTATTTATGGGTAAGTGTTTTGATGCATACAACTTATTTTCAGATAATTCAGGGGAAAAAAAAATCTGTCTATAGAGAAACAGAGGGAGAAAATGTCACAATGTGTTAACAGTTGATACATCTAGGTAAACAAAACAAAACAAAACAAAAGAACCGATTGCTTAGAACTTGGAAGAATTAAGTCACATAATACTAGCAGGAGACCAGAGCCTGGCCCAGAGTAAGTGCCTAAAAGGTGCTGGTTACTATTGT
>NW_007837958.1:0-729 GCF_000696425.1 Galeopterus variegatus
GTGTGTGTGCATGTGTGTGTGTCTGTGTGTGTGTTTTATATATGGTCTTTTCTGTCATAACTTTCTGTGTTATGATTTCTCATACTGAACAACGGCTTTTGTTACAGGAAATGGAAACACCTTATTTATCTTCATACAGTTCAAAATACTACTGAAAACTCACAGTATTAAGAGTATTGTTTCAGACAATTACTTCTGATCTACCAAAGCCTATATGTACAGGAGTTAAAGCTACACAGTGATGCAAGCAATTGGTTAGGTTAGAGCTAGGTCTGTAATGACCTGTAGCACATAGTGGGTCAAAAGTGTGGCCTCAGGTGTCTCACAGGCTTGAGTTCACATACTGGCCCTTCTGCTGTTAGTTGTGAGGCCTTGGGACAGTTATTTAGACTTTATAAGTCTCAGTTTCCTCAGTAAAACTGACATCATAGTACTACCATTCTAATAAGGTGATTGGGAGGCTTAAATCACATCATTAATTACATATAATATTGCTTAATAATTTTAATTGTTAATATAACTTAGTAATTATAGATAGTTCTTATGATTACTAGAATATTATTTATTAAGTAATGTTTCTTAAAATGTATTACTTTAAGCATATGTAGTCATATTGAAGATACTATCCTACATGCTTTTTCTTTTCTCTTCGTTTTCATAATTAACATGATTTAAACTTATTGTGAATTGCTGTGGATTCAAAATAAAATTGTGAGAGGTGCTCTTTTT
>NW_007837959.1:0-729 GCF_000696425.1 Galeopterus variegatus
TAAAGCCATCTGGTCCTGGGCTTTTCTTTGTTGGAAGACTTCTGATTACTGCTTCAATCTCATTGCTTCTTGGTGGTCTGTTCAGGTTTTTAATTTCTTCCTGGTTCAGTCTTGGTAGTTTGTATATGTCCAGAAATGTATTCATTTCCCCCAGGTTTTCAAATTTGTTGGCATATAGTTGTTTATAGTTGTCTCTAATGATTCTTTGCATATCTGCAGTATTGGTTGTAATGTCTCCTTTTCCATTTCTGATTTTTGCTGTTTGGGTCTTCTCTCTTCTTTTTTTAGTTAGCCTAGCTAATGGTTTGTCTATTTTGTTTATCTCCTCCAAAAACCAACTTTTTGATTCATTGATATTTTGTATCCTTTTGTGGGGGGTCTCTATTTCATTTAGTTCTGCTCTGATTTTAATTACTTCTGTCTACTGATTTCAAGTTTGGATCATTCCTGTTTTTTTAGTTCTTTGAGGTATAGCATTAGATTGTTTATTTGAAATCTTTTTATTCTTTTGATGTAAGTGTTTATTGCAATAAACTTTCCTCTTAGTACTGCTTTTGCAGTATCCCACAGGTATTGGTATGATGTCTTTATTTTTACTAGTTTAAATAAAATTTTTTTTATTTCCTGTTTAATTTCTTCTTGGACCCATTGGTCTTTCAGGAGCATGGTATTTAATTTCCTTGTATTTGTATAGTTTCCAGAGTTTTTGTTTCTTATTGATTTCTAGTT
>NW_007837960.1:0-729 GCF_000696425.1 Galeopterus variegatus
TCAGTGCACTTTCATAACTAGCCTCTCATTCTGTTTCTTCCTGTCCACCTTTTTAGATAATGTCTCTCACACAGAACTCATGAGTTGTGAACCTGAGGTGTTTTGCAGGAATGTTGGAGTTAGTTTGTCCCAACACAAACCAGGCTATGAGCCCGTAGACCTTTCTATCGAGCCTGTGCAAATGTCTGATGGGTGACTTTTGATGTCAGAGGGCCTAAAACTCACCTTCAGATCTTGATAATGCCACCATTTTCTGAACATATAGAAGCATGCAGAGGGCTTGCACTTGCAAAGATCACTGAAGAACCCTTTAAACAATCACAATTCCCAACACCTCACACCACCCTTATCCCTTTTATTTCACTGGTGACAAAGCAAATTTGAGATATATTCTCCCATCTTCTTACTTGACTACTTTGCGAATAAACTTTTTATCTGCTGCAAAGATTGCTGCTTCTGTGTTTGGCTTTCTTTTGCTGATGGGCAGATAAACTCCATTCAGTTTGGTAACAGTTCATTTTTTTTTCACAACATGTAACAACTTACAATATGTTCAACTCAATTTAATTTAATGTTTCTCAACATGTTTTGAGCATCTACATTTTGTTTTACGTGACATTAGGCAAAAAGATACCAAGATAAATCATCATCCTCAAGTTGCTCATATCCAGTGAGCCGGAAACATAAAAACATAATTATGATATAAAATGAAAATTTAGATAATAAAAA
>NW_007837961.1:0-729 GCF_000696425.1 Galeopterus variegatus
AAGCTACAATTATAATATAACATTGCCTATTGGGTTTTCAGTGTATATAGATGTAACATATAGGACATGCACAAACCTGCATGATTTCAAGATTTCAACACTGCACATCTAGCAGTATGATATTAACTTTAGTAGATTGTGAAACATGTTGTAAACCTAGAGTAACCATTTAAAAATATTTTTGAAAAGGCAAGCAGCCAATAGATAAAATAGAATGCAAAAAAAAAAAAAATTCAGGTAATCCAAATGAAAGGAGAAATAGGGAAACAAAGGAACAAAAGCCAGAGTATACGAACAGAACACTAACAATAGAACAGCAGAGCCCGTCAACCACATCAGCAGCTACACGAAATGTCAATGGCCTGCACCACACAGTGCAGTGTGGCCACCAGGCACACGTGCTGCACAGACTAAAGTTAAATAAATGCTTAAAGACTCAGCTCCTCGGTGCCACTGAATGCATTTCAAGCATCAACAGCCACACATGGCCAGTGGCCATCACACTGGACAGCACAGAAAGGAACATTTCTACCATCACAAAGTTCCCCTACACAGTGCTGGACTGGACATGCCAGTTAAAAGTCAGGGCATCGCAGCATAGATAAAGAACAAGGTTACAGTGCATGCTGCCTATAAGAGACACTTTCAACATAAAGACACAGACTGAAAATCAACGTATAGAAAAAGATACACAGTTGTCCCTCCGTATCTGCAGGGGGCTGGCTTCAG
>NW_007837962.1:0-729 GCF_000696425.1 Galeopterus variegatus
CAGTAAAGAAAGAAAGTCCTTTTCTGGGCAGATGGTCTTCTAATAGAAATCTAGGAACTTCTTATGGTTCATAGGCAGGGACTCAAGAACTATCCCATTTCTATAGGGTCTGAAATAATCTCTGTGAAATCCAGTCATCGGAAGTGTTGACATTTGCAGACAGAAACCAAGAATAAGCCCCAGTCCCTGTAAAAGTCCCCAGCTTCTTTCACAGTAATGTTCTGTAACAGGCAACCATTAAGATAAGGAAAAAATGTAAACCTTACCTAAAGAAAAATAAATAGAGGTGAACATGTACTTTGAGCCATCATCAGAAGTTTAAAACTCAGGGCTGGCTGGTTAGCTGGGTTAGTTAGAGCTCTGTGCTAACACCAAGTCAAGGGTTCAGATCCCCATACTAGCTAGACACCAGAAAAGAAAAGGAAAAAAAGTTTAAAACTTAACTACAGAATTGGAAACACCTTCAGAAACTGATAAGTGAGGAGGCTTCTCAGGACTATTCAAGCCAAGCGCTGGCAGTTGGCGTGCTGTGCTGTTAGGTGCACGCTTCCACTTGTGGCTCTTCAGCAGAGGGATGACCGGGGTCGGTGAGATGGATGGCCTGAGGACCCTCATCCTTCCCTGTCTTCACCCGAATGGCATCACTTACATCAAGTACTCGATTAAAAAGGGAAGAGTAAACAATTGCTAGATTTTAAGCATGTCCTTTCAGATGGAAAGGTAAAGGCA
>NW_007837963.1:0-729 GCF_000696425.1 Galeopterus variegatus
ATCATATGGTCCTTGTGTTTGATTTTATTAATATGGTGTATCACATTTATTGATTTGCAAAAAAATCTTCTTTCTAATATAAGCATTATCTTTTAAGCATTGACGTAATTGTATCAAATAGCTACTGATCTATTATATTTTCATTATCACTCAATTTAAAATCTTTTCTGATTATTCTCTGATTTCTTCTTTGATCCACTGGTTACTTAAATTATCTGGAAACATTGGCATTGAATTTTTAATTTAATTCTTTGTGGTCAAAGCATGTATTCTGGAAGCTTCAATTTTTTTGAAATGTGTAGACATCTATATTATGGCCAAGCATATTTTCTGTTATGGTTACTGTTCAATGGATGCTTAGAAAAACTGTATTTTCTGAATTTTGAGTGAGGTATTCTATAAATGTTAATTAAATCAGCTTAGTCAATAATTTCTTCAAATACTCTATATCCTATCTGAAATTTTGTATGTTAATATATCAGTTATAAGAATGGCATGCTGAAGTCTCCATCTATAGCTCCATTTGTTTTTATCTTCAGTGAATCTTATCCAGCTTTTCTTTTAAAATTGTGTTTTTAAGTACATACACAGTTAAGATTATGTGTTTCTGATTATTCAATTTTTAATATTATGAAATGTTCGTCTTTATCTCCAGTAATGTTTGGTTATAAAATCAGTTTTGCTTTTATAAATTTAGTCACCCAAGCTTTCTTATTTAACACTTTTTTT
>NW_007837964.1:0-729 GCF_000696425.1 Galeopterus variegatus
AAACCACAAAAATGTAATAGTGTTATAATTTAAGAGTATGGAATCCTATGAGAGGAATAAGTATGTAGCCACTGGGAGATATCTCAAGGATAACTTGGGTTCTAAGAATTTCTCTTTCCTGAACTGGGTGGTGGTTGCACAGGTATATGTTTTTATTTGATAAAAATTTATTGAGCTAAACATTTTTTTTTTTTATGTTTCTCTGTATATATGCTATGCTTCCATAAAATTATTATGCAGTCCCCATGCTGGCCAGCTGTCAAAAAAAAAAACAAAAAAACAAAAACACAAAAACGTAAATGTATAATAAAAATGATAAAAAAATAAATAATAATTATAATTGGAAAGGTAACCTATCTACAATTATACTATTCAGATGTCCTGATTGTCCTAACATATACCTTTAAACTTGAAAAATTTTTTAAAATGCAAGTGCCTAGAAAAATAACAAATTTCCACCCAATAAAAAATAGAAATTTTTTTAAGAAATTGAACTGACAACCAAAATCTATTTTGTGCATGACCACCTCGACTACACAGACATAAAAGTCATCAGGCCTAGTTTTACAGATAAATTTTACCGAATCCCCCAAATTTGGGAGCTGCTTCAAATAGTAGAAAGGAGAAATAGCCAACCCCTCTGTGATTCATTTTGTTATTCTAGCAATACTTTGAAAGCAAAATTGGACAAAGAAAATCAAGAAAAGAAAATATAGACCAAACTTATCT
>NW_007837965.1:0-729 GCF_000696425.1 Galeopterus variegatus
AAAAAGTGAAACAAAGAACAAAACTTTAAAGAATACAGCTCTAACTTGAGATAATATCACTTGAATCTACAATCAGCCTTTATAACAAGGTAACTGTCACTCCGACATTTTATGAGTAAACAAGGAATGGTATTTAAACTTCCAACTTCCTATTTTGCCAATTCAAGCCCTGAAGATGGGAAATACATGGCAATAAAATATGTATTCATAATCCATAATCCAGTCATTTGGTTAGAGGTGAAGTCGGGCTCCTTCAGGAAGCTCAATTCCAAAGGAAATGAGAATATGAGCAAAATACTCTGGATAGAAATGAGTCTTGGTGAACAAACTACTCGCAGCTTGGAGAATGACAGAGAAGAACTTTGACTCAAAGTAGCAAGAGTCAAATAAGATATTTGCCAACTCCTTAGGTCTCTTGGAAAATCTGCAGTGGGTCTGTGTGTGTACTGGTCCTGACTGCACCCAAGAAACTATGGAAACAAGCTTTGGAAGCAGGAACAGCAGCTTCATTTGAGGAATGAGTCACCAGCTAAGGTGAATGATGAGCGAGGAAGGAAACTGCTCTGCTCTTAGCTAAGAGGCTGAATTCATAGAAGAAATTAGAGGCAACTAACTAATCGTAGCTACTATGAAGCAGGACTAAAAGTCTTGGGATAGTGATAGGAAAGGAAGAGGAGATAGGATGCAAAGATGTACGGCATGCATTTTGCTTGGAGAGTTACCTATTAT
>NW_007837966.1:0-729 GCF_000696425.1 Galeopterus variegatus
AGACACAAACATTTAACCTACAGTGGTAGGTAAAACTGGAGACTTAAATTGGGCATTGTTGGTTGAAGTCAGAGTAGGGGATGAGATAATGCAATGAGAAGATATAGATGAGAGGGGAAAAGAAGGCATGTTGGGTGATGCTCATATCCACAGCATGAAAAAGGAAGAACTGTCAACAGTGGAAAAGAAAGTACAGTCAGAAAAGTAGGGTGGGGGCCAGAAGAGCATGGTGCCAGGCAGCCAGCACTGGAGGTCCTGCTGCTCTCTCCTCTTCCATCCTTGATATATCCATCTCCTCATAAGTGATACAAAAAGTATAAACATTGCTACATAGAGAACTCTGGTTGGCCCATAAGTGATGGAGGCCATTTGGAAAAATCAGAGCAAGATGAATTCAAATATGGCAGAGATTTCCATGTTAGATGATGGGTAAAAGCATTGAGCTTGACAGCTGGCTTCTTTATTTTTTTGCTGAAAGTGTGACTTGGTAAACAAAATTTCAATTTTTGATCTCTAAAATGAAACTAATCCTTGTGCAAATTGCATCATAGAGCTGCTGTATCACTCAAAACATTACAAAGAAAGTGCTTTTTGATGAAAATTTTACATTATGATACTTCTGAGGTATGAAAAAGAGGGAAAAGTTGCTCTCAACTCCCTTAGCGTTTGGGGTCATAGTCTTGTGTGATGAATTCTTTTATAGGAAAAACAAACAAAAACCAGAGGAGG
>NW_007837967.1:0-729 GCF_000696425.1 Galeopterus variegatus
TATCTAGCCTGCTTTTCTCATTTTACCTCCTTTGTGATAATTTTAAGGTATTGACTTTTTATTTTATTTATTTATTTATTTATTTATTATTATTATTTTTTTCCTTTTTGTCTTTTTTCGTGTCCGGCAACGGATCGCAACCCTCAGTGTCATGCCCGTACTGGACCGGGACCGGCAACGGGATCGCAACCCTTGGCGCTGCGCCGCACCTCGCTCAGCCAGTGAGCGGGAACCGGTCTGTATGTGGGATCGGAACCCTCGGTGGGAGCGCCGCCATGCTCCCAAGTGGCGCACTGTAGCAGTGCGCCACCGGGCCAGCCCAGGTATTGACTTTTTAAACAATATACTCTAGAAAACAATTATAAAGATTTCTAAAAGCAGGTTACTTAGCTAAGGGGTTCCTCTAGATATCATTTTATAACCCCCAAACTGAAGTTGGGTACTACCAACAAATGGATGGAACGAGTTCTAAGAACTTCATCAGTCAATGCTAATGTGACACGAGAACAGCTATTCTTTGCTACATTAGAATCACCTGGAGAGCTTTTGAAAGTCCTGATGCCCAGGCCATACCCCAGACCAATTAACTCAGTATCTTCGAGGTGGGATTCCCGCGCCAGCATTTTTTGAAAATCCTCAGGGGATTCTAAAGTGCAGCAAAGTTTGAGAACTACTCCTTCCACACTTTTTGAAGGATGGGCCCCAAATCATCTATTGGGTTCTTAAGAA
>NW_007837969.1:0-729 GCF_000696425.1 Galeopterus variegatus
GGAACAGTAGAATGTGTGTCTAAGTGTGTGTGTGTGTGTGTGTGTGTGTGTGTGTGTGTGTAGGATCAGATGAAGGAGAGAATTAAATTTCATGGTATTCAAGAGGTAAAGTAGTGTGAGAACAAGCCTAATAAAACAAACAGACATATTGATAGCATAAGTACCGTCACTATCATTATGGGATTTTCCTGGGGAGAAAGAAAGGATAGTACCGTGAAAAACAGAAAAACAGAGCTACCAAAGGAAAATAGGGGACAAACAGTTGAAAAAGAGCTGTTTGACTTAATTCACCAAGAAAAAAAATTACAGGATTTTAACGCTATTATCATATTGATGAGAGATAAAGATACTTAGGTGTACTGGCAAAATATTTTATAGATGCCTGGCTGCATTATCAAGTTATTTGATAATGGAAGGAAGGACAAGAAATGAACCTGACTGAAACAGTGCCTGAGTGTTATGAAAACTTTTATTGCACTAAAAGGGTGAGTAAATGGGCACAAATCTAAAATATGCCAGCTGGACTTAAAGAATTAACATGACACAGATGGTTAATTAAAATAATTAAAAAGTGGAAATAATTAGACTTCTTGAGTAGTAACAGCTTAAGTGTTCTGTGTCTGATTCATTGACCAGTGTAGTTCTTACCACCAGTAGGCACTTTACAGAGTTATGTAGGATGGAAATGTACCTTGGACCACATATTTTGAGCACTCATAGAACACTGAA
>NW_007837970.1:0-729 GCF_000696425.1 Galeopterus variegatus
AAGAGAAACCTCTGTCTTTAGGACAGAGTAAGGGAAGGAAGATGTCTGTAGAAAGCATATATAGATATGTAGAAGAGAAGATGGACACAGGTCTCACATCTGCCAGCCTTTACGTCTGAAAAATTGATGATGGCATCATCCATAAGGTGAGGCTGGGAAATTAGGAACAGAGTCTGTAATATGGAGAAAGTTTATATAATAGGCATTGAGCAGAGTATGTTTGATTCATCAGAAAATCATTAAAAGGAATCAGGGCAGAATGAACATCCTATTCAAATAATTCAGATTCTGTAATTTAGAAATGGGGCAAACTGGCTTGATGCTATAGTTTTTGAAATCCATGTAATACAGACAACATAAAAATGGAGGAATTAAAATATTCAGGGCAGAAGGAAGAATGAGAAGATTCTATCTTGGGGCTTGGTTAAAATATCAAGGAGGTATTGAATATAACTGTATCTTGGGTAAATGGTGTTGATTTAAAACTCTTGAAGCTAAATAACTTTACTTTTATTTTTGTGCTTGTGGTATTATTTCAGTGTCTTCAATGCAGATTTCGAAAAAAAGTATTTTCAAACTAGAAGAGAATCCAGAGTCTGCACTTATTCTCGAGAAAAAAAATGAAGCTAACAACCTAGGAGAACAAAAGGAAACTCACAAGCAAGGAGGTAGTTATACACAAAGAAAACCAGGGACTTTTAGTCTGCAAGGACCACAATGGTACTCTAA
>NW_007837971.1:0-729 GCF_000696425.1 Galeopterus variegatus
TGCGGGCGCGACACCGAGGGTTGTGATCCCGTTGCCGGTCACGAAAAAAGACAAAAAGGGGAAAAAAAAAATAGATGGCTGTAAATGCATACATTTATTTCTGGGTTCTCTATTCTGTTCTATTGATCTATGTATCTAGTTTTATGTCAGTACCATGCTGTTTTTGTTACTATAGCTTCACAGTGCATTTTGAAGTCAGGTAGTGTGATACCTCCAACTATTTTCTTTTTGTTCAGGATTGCTTTGGTTATTTGGGGTCTTTGGTTTCATACAAACTTTAGGATTGTTTTTTCTATTTCTGTGAAAAATGTCATTGGTATTTTGATAGAGATTGCACTGAATCTGTAGATCATTTTAGGTAGTATGGACATTTTAACAATATCAATTCTTCCAATCCATGAACATAGAGATATCTTTCCACTTTTTTGTGCCTTCTTCAATTTCCTTCATCTGTGTTTTATAGTTTTCATTGTATAGATCTTTTACTTCTTTGGTTAAATTTTTCCTATGTATTTTTTTGTTTGTTTGTTTAAAACATGACAAGGGGATCTTAACCCTTGACTTGGTGTTGTCAGCACCACGCTCTCCCATGTGAGCTAACTCGCCATCCCTATATAGAGGGATCCGAACCCATGACCTTGGTGTTATCAGTCCCACACTCTCCCAAGTGAGCCATGGGATGGCCCCTATTCCTAGGGTTTTTTTTTTTTTTTTTTTTTTTTTTTTTCT
>NW_007837972.1:0-729 GCF_000696425.1 Galeopterus variegatus
AATCTTTTACATGAATGTTCATGGCAGAGTTATTCATAATGGCCAAAAAGTGGGAACAATACAAATGTCTATCAACTGATGAATTTGATAAACAAAATGTGATATAGCATTAATGGAATATTATTCAGTCAATAAAAAGAATGAAATACTGATACATGCCACAACATGGATGAACCTTGATAGACAGCATTATGCTAAATAAAAGAAGCCAGACACAAAAAGCCATGTATTGCATGATTCTGTTTATATGAAATGTCCAGAATAAGCAAATCCTTAGAGACAGTAGATTAGTGGTACCTGAGCCTGAGGGTGGTTGTGGGGGAAGGAAATGGGGAGTGACTACTAGTGGGTAAGGGGCTTCTTTAGAGTGATGAAAATGTTCTACAATTGATTGTGGTGATGGTTGCACAGCTCTGAATATACTGAAACCCACTGAATTGTATACTTAAAGTGGATTTATAGCATGTGAATTATCTCAATAAAGCTGTTATTTAAAAAAGTAGAATTTGCTTTACATATGATACCTCGATATGCCCATATGTCTTTATTGACATTTAAATTTTTATTTCTTGGAGTTGGGCTGTGGTGCAGCCCTCGGGGGTCAGGGGTATGCTAGGTAATACGACAGAGGAGGATGTGGCTCCCTCTCACCTTCAAAACTTGCTGCCCACTTAGTTTCTCTTCCTCCAAACCACCTGTTAACAGAAGTGACTTTGTTTGACCCGGGTC
>NW_007837973.1:0-729 GCF_000696425.1 Galeopterus variegatus
GGCGGGAGCGCCGCCGCGCTTCCCAAGCAGTGCACTATCCAGTGCGCCACCAGGCCGGCCCTAAAGTCATGTTTTATAAACAAAACAATAATCAGCTTTATTTATTTATATTGATTAACCACTTTGCGTATTTATTCCTTGCCTGTTTTTTCTTATTTCACAGACTAAGAATATAGCTATCATTTTTTGTTGTTGTTTATACATATTTATGGAGTGCAGAGTTGACTATGAGTATTTGCATACAGTGTGTGATAATCAAATCAATATTATTAGCATGTTCATCATTACAAATCATAATTGCTTTTTGTGTCCCTTACCCAATTACTCCCTTTCCTCCCCTCGCTCCCCCTTTCCCACCTCTAGTAACTATAGGTCTGTTCTCTCCTTCTGAAAATTCAACATTTTATTATTGTCTTTCTTTCTTACTTTCTTAGCTCCCACTTAAGAGTGAGGACATGTGGTATTTCTTTTTCAGTGCCTGGCTTATTTCACTTAACATAATTTTCTCCAAGCTCATTCATGTTGCTGTGAATGGCAGGATTTCATTATTTTTATGGCAAGAACGTAGCTATTGTTGAACAGTTAACGTAATGTTAACATCTAGCTGTTCTAATATGGATAATAATTTAGAATTTTGGACATTTACCCTTTAAAATTATATTTACAATTTTTTTAACTCTAGATGCAATCAGCAGAGCCAAACAACTAGTGAGAGTGATTATAAAAGTA
>NW_007837974.1:0-729 GCF_000696425.1 Galeopterus variegatus
TACTCAGTTCCAGGTATTTTGTTATAAGCAACAGAAATGGACTAATACAGAAAACTGGCACCAGAGAAGTAGGTGTTGCTTATAACAAATACTTGAAAATGTGGAAATGGCTTTGGAGCTGGGTGTTGAGGGGAGGCTGGAAGAACTTGGAGGAACAGACTAGGAAAAGCCTAGATGCTGGTGGGAGTTTGAAGACAAGAAAACTAGGGAAAGTTTGGAATGTCTTACATCCTGATTAAATGGTGGTGACCAGAATGCTTATGGAAATATGGACTGTGAGACCATGCTAATGAGGTCTCAGATGTAAACGAGAAGGTACTTATTGGAAAGTGGGGCAAAGATCACCCTTGCGAAAAACTGGCAAGGAACTTGGCTGCATTCTGTTTATGCCCGAAAGCTTTATGGAATGTGGAACTTCAAGGTGCTGACCTACGGTATTTGGTGGAAGAAATTTCTAAGCAGCAAAGCATTCGGGAAGCTGCATGGCTACTTGTAACAGCCTAGGCTGAGTTACAGCAGCAAAGGCATGACATAAAGCCAGAATTTAAAGGGAATCAGAGTACAAAGATGTAGAAAATTTGTAGCCTCACAATGTGGAAGAGAGGTAAAGAACATTTGCAGGAGAACAGTTCAGTGGTGTAGTCCAGCAACTGTTTGCAAAGGAGATCAGTACATAAGAAAGGGACTATGAAGAGAAGGGGGAAAAGACCATTTAGATTAGGATGATAA
>NW_007837975.1:0-729 GCF_000696425.1 Galeopterus variegatus
TAATAATCTCTGAGCAATTTTGGTCTCATTCTAGCACTCAAGCCCACATCAACCTTGATGAATCAAGCCAGGCATTTCTCTGTTTGAAAAGAAGGCTCAGTGGTAGCAGGGGCTTTGAGAAACCCATGCACAGAACTCCTTGCCAAGTCTGTGGCAGAAACCAGGGAAGAAAAGGGAAAGTTCAGGCCCATCACATACACTCACAAACACACAAAAACAAATAACGAAATATTTGACTGATGCATATATGGATGAATGAATAGGACCTGGGGGTTTGGGGGCAAATAATTATCAGACTCTGCAAGTACAAATTGACACAGGATTATGGAGTGCACCTAGCCTATGACCTGCTATTTTATTTCAGTATATACACAATAGCATTTTCCCAATTGTACAATAAAATCCACTGGAGACTCACAAATTAGCTTATTGGATAAAAACAAACATCTTTTGATGAACTGGAAGAAAGTTACCGTAATAATTTCTGGCTTGTTAAAACTTTTCAAAGAATGATTACATATTGTAATGATGAATAAGCTAACTATCCTGATTCTATCATCACACGTAGTACACAACTACTGATAGTTAACTTCGTACCACACAAATATGTATAATACGTTACTTCAAAAAGATTAAAAACATTAAAAAAATAAAATAAAACTAAAATAAAGTCAAATAGGGAAACAGTTTTTTCATACTTTAAAATGCATCTGTAGAAAATAGACTTCG
>NW_007837976.1:0-729 GCF_000696425.1 Galeopterus variegatus
GTTTCATTTTGTCTGATGAATCATTATTAATTGCCTTCGTATTTTTTTTAATTCATAATTATAATGGTAGAGCTTCTGAGAATTTGAAAATGCTGAATAATAAAGTAGGGTAAAGGGTAAAAAAAATGTTAATTGTATTTGTTATAAGTGATGTTGATGCCAAACGTTGCATTTTCCATGAGTGGTGAACAGAAAATTATATTTACATCCATTGTGGGGTGAATACCAAGGTAAAGATGTGTAAATATCTTTCAGGAAATTGACTATTAATTGGAAGAGAGAAATAGTATTGTAGGTAATGAGTATTCAGGGTCAATGGAACTTTTTGCCTTTATATATACACCCATGGACACATAATAAATAAAGTGTGTTATGATCTTTATTCATATTTGTATATTATTTTTGTACTGTTTTATGATTGGGATAAATTTGGGATGCTTAAATCCCTAAAAGAAAAAATTAGATCAAGATTTCAATTCAGAAGAGCATGGATTATGTTAGATTTCCTACCTTCCGTTACTATTCATTGACGTTTGATTGCTAACATCAACGAAAGGCTCAAATCCTGCTACTTTCTAATATTCTCAGTGCCTAAAACATATAACTTACCAAGTGGTAAAATCTGTCACTAAGTCCTCATTGACTTTAGAATAAAACACAAATTCCTTAGCATGGAAGTAAAGGTCTATCATTAATGATCCTTTCACGAACACTGTAGACCCACATTTT
>NW_007837977.1:0-729 GCF_000696425.1 Galeopterus variegatus
TTTCTGTGCCTGGCTTATTTCACTTAACATAATTTTCTCTAAGTTCATCCATGTTGCTGCAGATGTCAGAATTTCACTCCTTTTTATGGCAGAGTAGTATTTTATTGAGTATGTATACCACATTTTCCTTTTCAGTCATCTGTCAGTGGACATTTAGGATGATTCCAAGTCTCAGCTATTGTAAATAGAGCTGCAATAAACACGGAAGTGCAGATATTCCTTCAACATGATGATTTCCATTCCTTTGGGTATATGCCCAGATGTGGGATTGCTGGATTGTAAGGTAGATCTACCTGTAGTTGTATGAGAAACCTCTATACTGTTTTCCATAGGGGCTGTACTAATTCAAAGTCTCACCAACAGTGTAGAAATGTTCCCCTTTCTCTGTATCCTTGTTTGCGTTTGTTCTCAGTCTTTTTGATTTTAGCCAGTGAGATGATATCTCAATGTGGTTTTTATTTGCATTTTGCTGGTTATTAGTGATGTTGAGCATTTTTTCATGTACCTGTTGGCCATTTGTATTTCTTCCTTTATAAAAATGTCTATTCAGCTCCTTTGCCTGTTTTTAATTTTTTTTTATTGTGTGTTTGTTTGAATTCCTTGTATATTCTCTTTATTAATCCCTTGCCAGTTGCATAGTTTGCAAATATTTTCTCTCATTTTGTGCATTATCTTTTCACTCTGTTGATTGTTTCCTTTGCTGTGCAGAAGCTTTTTAGTTTGATATAA
>NW_007837978.1:0-729 GCF_000696425.1 Galeopterus variegatus
CAGTGTCATGTGTCAGAGATAACTTTTCTATAATTTGGTGTAGAGCCCTCCAGCTTTTTTTCCCTTCTGTCCCGTTGACTGATAGCCTATATTTTGCTTTATGTGGGATAATTCAATTATATTGTTTTGCTACTAATGTTCTTCAATCACTGTGTCTTACGTGACTTTTGTAGCCGTCTGTGAGCCTACAACACCTTCCTTCCCCCTGAAGCTCCCCTGAATGCTTCCCTCACCCTAACTCAAATCATTATGACTCCTCAGGTGTTTATATAACCTCCGCCCAGAAAGAGTTGACTGATTTAAGCTGTTTGAGTCGGTGTCTTTCATTGGCATTTTTCAAACTACTATAGAGAGAGGGATGAATTTCTCTCTCTGTGGAGATGATAGGATTATATGCTTAGGTGCTCTCAGAAGGGAGGAAGTCAGTCTAAAACCACGTTGAAGAGAGAGGTAGAAACACGTAGGGAGTGAGGGAAAGGAGGGTCCCAGGAGTGTCCTAGGCACTAGATATGGCTGTTATTTTCTTACACTTTGGTTTTCCAGTCATACTCCTCTTCCTTGAATTGTAGAAGCCAATAGCTTTGTTTTTTTTCTCCCTAACTTAGTTTGAATTGTATTTCTTGCCACTTTACTCAAAAGAGTCTTTACTAATACATCTTTGTATGCTGATACATAAATATTTTTCATTTTTTATTGGGTGGATATTTCATTGACATATGAAATCATATA
>NW_007837979.1:0-729 GCF_000696425.1 Galeopterus variegatus
TGAGGGTTGCGATCCATTGCCGGACACGAAAAAAGACAAAAAGGAAAAAAAAAAAAAACACAGTTTAAAAATGCTTATTGTGCAGTCTCTGTCAAATAAATATGACATAATAATGAAGAAGCATTTTGAACACTAACAGCATAGCCTATATTCTGAAGATAAATTATAAGCAAGTGTGGATGAGTATGTCAATCAAGACAGCTTTTTAAAAATTTATTTATTTATTCATTTTTTAAACATAGTTGTACATATCTGTGGGGTAGGTACAACATTGAATATCAGTACCTGTGGGCAGTATGTGATGCTCAAATCAGGGTAATTACTACATTCATCACTACACAATGTAATCATTTTTTGTGGCCCTTTACCAATTTCTCACTAATCCTCCTCCCCCTCCCCCTTTCCCAAGGCTTGTGGCCTCCTTGCGTTTTCTCCTTTTGAAAGTTCAACCAATTGTTGTGATTGTTTTCTTTCTTTCTTCATTCCCTTCCTTCCTTCCTTCCTTCCTTCCTTCCTTCCTTCCTTCCTTCCTTCCTTCCTTTCCTTTTTCTTTCTTTCTAGCTTTCCCTTATGAGTGAGGACATGCAGTATTTCTCTTTCTGTGCTTGGCTTATTTCACTTAATTTTCTCTAAATTCATACATGTGGTTGAAAATGACAGAATTTCATTTTTTTTTTTTTATGGCAGAGTAGTATTCCATTGTGCATACATACTACATTTTCCTTATCC
>NW_007837980.1:0-729 GCF_000696425.1 Galeopterus variegatus
GAGGGTTGCGATCCCGTTACCAGTCAGTAAAAAAGACAAAAAGGAAAAAATAAAAAAAAAATAAACTTTATTTCTCAAAATTAAGCTCCATTAAGTTCAAGACATTTTTGTAAATGATGATAGCAGCCATTTAGTCTATTCCTACAAAATTGAAGGCCCTGAAATTTAGCCATGTCTATGCAGTCTTTTTACATTATTAACTGAAGAAAAAGGGTGCTCTTTAAAGATTTTTTAAATTAGAAAACAAAAAGAAGTCAGAAGGAGCCAAATCAGAACTGTAAGGTGGATGCTTAATGATTTCCCATCAAAACTCTCACAAAATTGCCGTCATTGAATGAGAGGAATGAGCAGGAGCATTGTCATGGTGAAGGACTCTCTTGTGAAGCTTTCCTGAGCATTTTTCTGCTAATGCTTTGGCTAACATTTTCGAAACACTTATAATAATAAGCAGATGTCATCTTTCTTTGGCCTTCCAAAAACAAAATGCCTTGAGCATCTCAAAAACTGTTGCCATGACCTTTGCTCTTGACTGGTCTTCTTTTGCTTTGATTGAACCACTTCTACCAACTTCTTAAGTGTAATTTTACAGTCAGAGTTGAGTAAGCTGAATCAATTGAGATGTCTATGGTGTTGGTTATTGTTTCTGCTATTAATGGTTGGTTCTCTTCAATAAGGACACAAACAAGATTAATTTTTCCTCACAAATCGATGTGGAAGGTCTTCCAATGT
>NW_007837981.1:0-729 GCF_000696425.1 Galeopterus variegatus
GTAGTGGGTCTATTCCTTACTTTTTTTCTTTTTTTTGCTCTGAATAAACATCACAAATTAACTGACATTCGAAAGTTTTACATTAAAAATAGCATTAAGCAACTGCAACAGAAAAGAGTAATTCAATTAAGGCCTTCGCCTAATACTCCCAGTGGAAAAAAATGTCTAAATTGATCAAACCATGACACTGGACATATTATATCTATTCCATTTAGCTTAATATCAAAAGCTAAATTGTGCCTTTGATTTTGGGTATAAATCTAAAGTAGAAGTATGTTAATGTTTTGATAATTTTTAATAATACATAAAAGGTACAAAAAAGAGTGTTAATATATATGAAAATATTTTATTTTCAAAAATCACTATTATTTATGTGTAATAATAGAGTGTACATCTTCCTATGTGAACAAATATTTTAAAATTTTTTAAATCCTTATTTTTATTTCTGAATTTTATTGCATGGCTGAATATACTAAAATATATATTATTATCTTATTATTAGATATTTGAATTGTTTTCATTTTAGGGGAATTAAAAATAAATTTGAGTTGAAATTCTTGTTTACAACCCATTGTTGATTTGATTTATGGGTTTTCTAAAGATCAATTCATAAAAGCAGACTCAGTCAGAAGTCTATACTCTAAGGTTTTTTTAAATTAATTAAGATTATTATTATTATTATTATTATTTGCATTCTGAGATGTTGTGGAGTAACTGAGGTGGAGGGAG
>NW_007837982.1:0-729 GCF_000696425.1 Galeopterus variegatus
TTTTCCACCCCCTCTCCAGCTCTTCTGCAAATAAATGGCCCTGTCACTCCAGCTCTCTTGTAGGTTTAGAGTGAATGGAAGTGTCCTTTTGAAAAGCTTGTTCTGTCTGACATTCCTGACTGGCTCAGGAGCAGGGGTCTTCGCACTCCCCTCTCTTCTGCTCAAGATCTACTCATCTGGTTAACAATTTACAGGGCTGCCACTGGGCCTCGAGTGCTCCACCCCACAGCAGAGGCAGCTGGGTTGGGCCCTCCAGAGCAGGCCTATGGCAAGCTTGGAGGGGTGAATCGGTCCTTCCTCTGGTGTCTGTAAGAAGACTGGCTTAGGGCCTGCCTAAAAAGAAACCATTTATTCCCACTTATAATTCTTTAAAAAAGAAGTTCATGGCTTTTATGATGAGCCTTATATATGCATTTAATGACGCTGAATTATTTGATTATGTGCATTAAGAAGAGGTCTGAGAGCTCTCTGGTGTCCTTAGTTTTAAGTGTATTTTAACTGCCTACAAGGAAAGGAACAAGACAAAAAACGAGCTGTGGCAGCATCCTCATAAATCCTGAGCCATAACTGACATACCTTTGCCAGCACCTGGAGTGGTCCAGGCAGGCGGACACACGGAAGAGGCACAACGGAGTTTCCATGTTCCCATGGGCCTGAGTACCAGAGGGACAGCAAGATCAGCCATCCCTGGAGTGCATTCTCTTCGCCAGCATCCAAGCCAGGAATGAG
>NW_007837983.1:0-729 GCF_000696425.1 Galeopterus variegatus
CATGGTTCTCACCTCAGTGTTCTGATGCACAGAGAGCCTCCCAAGGTTACACATTACATCAAGACTTGCCCCCTGTTGGTCTCCCAACACTCAGAGCCATGCTCTCTCCCCCTGCTATTCACTTTTAGGCATTCTGGAAGTTTTAGAAAGTGTCGAATGTGAGAATTCATCAAGTGGCTAAATTGTGTTTGGGAGACAACTGACTGGAAATGGTGATTATAAACATTTATTTTAAAGCAAAATAACAGGCAGTCTCAAAGTGAATGGAGTCAGCTCATAAGGTCTCA
Organism: Galeopterus variegatus; assembly: GCF_000696425.1. Lineage (NCBI taxonomy): Eukaryota > Metazoa > Chordata > Mammalia > Dermoptera > Cynocephalidae > Galeopterus > Galeopterus variegatus. The sequence goes on from NW_007837983.1 coordinate 288, forward strand.
TGGCTTGAGTAAGTGGTCCGTAAAGCTGTAGGACACCGTGCTCAGCTTGCTCTCCTTTAAGACCAAGGTGTGTTTTACAGGATGTTCACGGAAATCAAAGGAAGAAAGATGAGTTCTGTGCCCAAATTAAACCCTGAATTAAACAAGTTGAATACATTTGTTTTCTATGACATTATTGGTGCTTTTGTTGGAGTGAGCAAGACCGAAGCCATGTTGGGACCTAAATACACATGGGCTGTAGGCAAATTTTTAAAAGACAGTTTTTTTTTCTTGGCATGCATTTCTCTGAGTTCCTTCTTTTCCCATGGTTTTTTGATATTTTGAGCCTTGGTTAGGGGGCAAGATGACATTTACATGAATGTAAAGTTGTTTTCCAGCCAGCCTGGAGCTGCAGACTTGCACGTACTTTCCAGACCCTGAGATAACAGCAAGGTGAGGAGCA
>NW_007837984.1:0-729 GCF_000696425.1 Galeopterus variegatus
CCTTATCCAGTCATCGATCAATGGATATTAGGTTGGTTTCATATCTTGGCTTATTACAATATCTACCAAAAGAAAGAAATACCTGGGAATAAATTTAACCAAAGAGTTAAAATATATCTACAATGAAAACTACAAAACTCTGCTGAAAGAAATTGAAGAGGACACCAAAAGATGGAAAGACATTCTTTGTTCATGAATTAGAAGAATTAACCTTGTGAAAATGTCCATGCTACCCAAAGCAATCTACAGAGTCAATTCAATCCCTATCAAAACAGCAATGAAATAGAAAAAAAAAAAAAAAAAAAAAAAAAAAAAAAAAAAAAATCCTAAATTTTAAAAATAAAAAAAAAAACAGAAATAGAAAAAAAAATCCTAAAATTCATATGGAACAAAAGATACCAAATAGCCAAAGCAACAATGGGGAAAAAATAAAATAAAACCAGAGGCATTACATTACTTGACTTCAAACTATACTACAAAGCTATAATAAACAAAACAGCATGATATTGGCATAAAAACAGACACAGGGACCAATGGAATAGAACAGAGAACCCAGAAATCAATCTAGGTACTTAGAACCAACTGATATTTGACAAAGGCACTAAGGACATACACTGGGGAAAAGACTGCCTCTTCAAAAATGGTGCTGGGAAAACTGGATATCCATTTGCAGAAGAGTGAAACTAGACCCATGCCTCTCACCATATACCAAAATCAACTCAAAATGGA
>NW_007837985.1:0-729 GCF_000696425.1 Galeopterus variegatus
TTTAAAATTTAAATACTTGATTCACTTGGAACTTAGTTTGGTTTATAGCATGTGACTTTTTTGTTTGTTTGTTTTAGGCAGATCCAAAACCTCAGACCTTCGTGTTATAACACTGTGCTCTAACCAACTGAGCTAACTGGCCAGTATTTTTTTTTTTTTTTAATAGTGTTGAAAGGTCCTAAATTTCCATTTTTTTCCTCCAAAAAAAAAAAAAATTAAATAAATAAATCACAGTTGCCCCCATAATGTGTATTGAATAGTGTCTACCTAAAAGAAACTAAGGCCAAACATGTAAAGCATAGGACTTACGCAGCCAGTATGACTGTTACAATCAGGGAAGTGCATAGGTCAGGTCGCCCTGAGAAATGCCCTGCAAAGAGGGCCAGCAGAGCTTAGCATTTTATAATCACAAGAAGGCGAAAGAATCAAAGGAGGGAGAGGACAGTCCTAACCCTGCCTTATTATTACATCAGTTTTTCTATGCATGATGTATAGATTGGGATGTTACTAGGTTATATACTATATGTAGGGATCTAGGGTGTAAGGGTTACAAGAAGCATTCTAGGTTATTTTATGACTTTCCGGTGCCATCATATCTGCTTCTAAGTAAAAATGGTCTTAATGATAGTTTTCCAGGACACGTGCAGGTGACTACTGACTTATTCCAGATCCCCCAAGGCACTACAGTGTAGCTGACCTGGTCAGACCAGATTTTTTTTTTGTCTGGAT
>NW_007837986.1:0-729 GCF_000696425.1 Galeopterus variegatus
CTTCTCTTTTTTTTGATTTTGCTGGTTTGGTCTTGTGCTTTCATTCCTTCTGTTTATTTGTCTGTATATATGTATACATTTTTGTTTGTTTTTTCTCTCTTTATATTTGTCAGTACTCCTGTGAGATTTGTTAATACTCATGTTTTTTGTTCATTTTTCAATATTCATAAAAATATACTTTATACATTTTATAACTGTTATAAGTAGATGCCACCCACTTTCTCATCACTAAAATGCTCTGTTTTCCACTAAAATAGGATGTTTAAGGATTGTTTTATCTACTCTGTCACCCAGCAAGCAAGGCATGCATAAAATGCTGTTTCTTCCGTTATCTCCCCCTCCCTGTCTGATTTTCACATTTCCCTAAGGTTGTATATAGAAATTGATGTTGAAGTCCTTTTCTTTCAGTAATTTCTAAATTACTCCATCATATAAAGCTTCAAATTTTGTAGATTTCATAGGTTTCCAGATTCAGCCAATAAAAACGCAGAATGTTCCATTAAATTTGAACACCACAAGCACTAAATATTTTTGTATACGTGTGTCTACAATGTTGCATGGTATATACATATACTACAAAGGTGTTACTTGTTTGTTACATACAGTATTTAGAACAGACTTATGCTCCTCACCCCAAATATTCATGCTTTACAAATTAACACATCCAAATCTAAACTGAATATCCAGTAAGATATTAAACAGTAAGAAAAAGTTGCATACAAGAGAAAA
>NW_007837987.1:0-729 GCF_000696425.1 Galeopterus variegatus
ATGCTCAGGAGGGTCTGCACTATCCTGTTTAGAAGAAAGGGCATAAGCTGTAGAAAAAGACAACATTCTACTTGCTTACCTTTTATAAATGTATGCATTATTGGTGTGTTTTTGCAGTAGCTGGACATAATTATGTAATTTAGTTGTAATCCAGTGTATCTCTAGGGAAAACAATTTGATCTGAGAGAACAAATGCATGTCACACAAATGCATTCTGGGCTTAGAATTGGACACAATAAATGGATATCACTTTGTTTTGTTTGTCCTTGAGAAATGGACACTTTCTTTATCATAGACATATTTACATTACATAAAGTATAGTATGCATGGATTCCGAGAAACCAAAAGTGGATTCTGAAAAACCAAAAGATGAAGCATACTAAAACTATTGTCTTCTTACTGCCTGAATTCTTCTTTTCTTATACTCTCATCTTTTGGGTAAGTTGCCTTACACTGTTTTTAAAAGCAATCAAAAACAGGATTCTCCATAAAATTCAGAAGAGAGAGAGAGAGAAAAAGAGAGAGAGAGGGTGTGTGTGTGTGTAGATACATATTTCTTAATTATGAATAGTTTTAAGCTTTTACAAAAGTAGGGAGAAATGTATTAATTTACCTCTACATAACAATCAACCATACTTAGAAAATATTAATATTTTGCTCTATGTACTGCTTCAGTCTCCTATCTTGTTTTACTTATTGATTTTATATTGTTTTACAATGAAAAATGAT
>NW_007837988.1:0-729 GCF_000696425.1 Galeopterus variegatus
GAGAGAAGAAAAGAGAAATAAGTGAGATAAGCAGGAGAAAAGATAAAGGCTGAAAATCCAGGACTGAGCCTAAAGCACTACAACATTTGGAGGGTGGACAAAGCAGGACCAGCAAAGGAGTTGAGGAAAAGGAACCAGAGAGGTAAAAGAAGGAGCAGGAGAAAATTCTATCTGAAGCCAAAAGAAGAAAGAGTATTAAAGAGTGAAAAGTGGGCAAGTATGTCTAATTCTGCTCAGAGTTTGAGTAAGATGAGACTAGAGATGTGGTTACTGGTTTTGATGCACAGAGATCATTATGACATCGCCAAGTGCAGTGTGAGGGGTGAGACAGATTTAGAGTAGATGAGAAAAAAATGAGAGACAAGGCAGTAGAAATGGTTGTGGAAATCTCAGTAACTTTGGTAGAGAAAGAGAAGGTAACTAAGGGGTACGTGGGTCAAGGGAGGGTAATTTAAAATCATTCTAAACTCTGTGGTGGTCAGTGATTTTGTCTTGTTCACTACTCAGTAGCCAGTACTTAGTACAGTGCCTGGCATAGGGTAGATGCTCAAATAATTTATTGAACAAATGAATAATTAAATATATGGTATGAACTAGTACTCAGTTGCATAGTGATGAATAACATCCAGTGTAGAGAGAAATTTATGGTTAAAGACGGCAGGCAACACAGCCTCACTCCTCAGCCACACCTGCCTTCATGCTTCGAGTTCTCACTTTGACTTAATGCCA
>NW_007837989.1:0-729 GCF_000696425.1 Galeopterus variegatus
GCGCTCAACCAGTGAGCGGACTGGTCTCTATATGGGATCCGAACCCTCAGCGGGAGCGCCAGCGCGCTCCCAAGCACCGCACTCCACCGAGTGCGCCACCAGGCCAGCCCATCTTTTAGCAATTTTTTTTTTTTTTTCTAAAAGATGACCGGTAAGGGGATCTTAACCCTTAACTTGGTGTTGTCAGCACCACGCTCAGCCAGTGAGCGAACCGGCCATCCCTATATGGGATCCGAACCCATGGCCTTGGTGTTATCAGCACCGCACTCTACCAAGTGAGCCACGGGCCAGCCCATCTTTTAGCAATTTTGAAATATACAATACATTATTACTAACTGTAGTCACCATGCTGTGCAATAGATTGCTAAAACTTACTAGTTCTTTTTTTTTTTTTGTCTTTTTTACTGACTAAAACTTACTAGTTCTAACTGAAACTTTGACCTGTTGACCCTCTCCCCTGAAAATGTATTTCTTGCATAAAAAGAGAGCTACGTTATGCAAGAGAGAAGATATGGAGCAGAAAGGGTGACTGAAAGAAGTGCAAGTAAACTTGACTGGCCTCATTATTTTGTCTGGTCCTCCCTGAATACTGGGCAAAAGAAAGCCCTTCTCACTGGAGCCGTTGAGCTTACCAGTTCTCCAATAGCACAGTCACCAGGTTCTAAGATCCAGCTGGAGATGAAGGAGGAGACAGTGAGTTGCAACGAGCTTTGCACTCGGTAGAGAACC
>NW_007837990.1:0-729 GCF_000696425.1 Galeopterus variegatus
TGACTCCTACAGCCTACATTTTTCATGGGATTTGGGGATTGCAGGTAAGATATCTGTGACTTTGGATGATATCTCCCTAGTATATCACTTCTGTCTCCTGCATAACTTTGGAGGGCCTTGGAATGAATTCTAGAGATTAATGTGGAGGAATTTAAGCTCTAAGGCCTGCTGATATTCCTTAGTGGAAGTAAAATTAGGCTGCCCTTCCCAATATTCTTGGTGTGTGCACTGAATAATACCAGGGGCAAGGGCAAAGGAAAATGTTGGAGGTAGTGGGGGTGTTGGGAGAAAGGGTGGGCGCCTCAGGAGAGGTGTTGTAATTATTCTCTATCTTCTCACCCCAGATCCATGACTTAACTGCAGAATTTAATGCTAACACTATTATTTCCCTGCTTAAAACATTTTATCCCCAGGATGCTTCCCATCCCATCCTTGGTTTGACGTTCAAATTCAAATTTGGTTCTGCCTGTATCTTCCCATTTATTCCTCAATACTCCCTGCCGCACCTCAATACTTGCAGTTGCCAGTGTGTTCTCTCCTTTCAATGCCTTTGCCCAGGCTGACTTTCTCTCAGAAGGCCCTTTTCCATCCTCTTAACCTTCTATTTTCTATTGGTTCTTTAAGATAACTCAGGGGCTGGCTGGTCAGCTCAGTTGGCTAGAGTGTGGTGCTGATAACACCAAGGTCCAGGGTTTGATCCCTGTACCAGCCAACCACCAAAAAAAAAAA
>NW_007837991.1:0-729 GCF_000696425.1 Galeopterus variegatus
AGCCACCTGTATGTCTTTTTATAATTGAAAGGTGTCCTATGGATAACTGGGATCCTGTTTAGTTGAATTTAGGAAATGAGAAAAACACTTAATCTTAATAATAATGCACCTGAAAAACTCTGGTGGCCCATGATATCCCCAATGTGTTCTCTGGATCCTCAGTTATCAGAGGAAGGTTACAGCTGATGGGATCCCATGGCAGGAGAAAGAGTGACTCAGTTTGCATGGGTATGCAGACTTGCAGTGTACTTGATGCCCTGATAAAACTGGTCTTGACTGAGGCAGTATTTTGAGTAGGAAGATGCATTGTGTAGAGAGAGAAGAAAGACATTCTGAGCTACCCTGATAGTCAAATTAGTCTTGGTGACCAGTGGGATAATTATGCTCCAAGCCAGATTAATCTCCATCTATTTATCACACAGTGCATGTAGTCACTGTGTTTTTCTACAATTGTGAAACATATGAGTCCATCAGCAAGGGGCTGTAGGGTCTGGCCATGAGCTGGATGCAGGGAATGTGTTAAATGGAGCCATTTAATTCTCTCTTTCACTCTTTTATCTCATATACTCATATGATGTAGGAAAAGTGGTCATTATTACCATTTGTGAAGATGTATGTATCTTTCTGATATCTGGTAAACTATGCTTAAACCCTAATCCAATCTTCATGAGATTCCACAGTTTCTCCAGTTTTCTAGAACTCACTGCCTTCTCCTTTTCAAACATGCTG
>NW_007837992.1:0-729 GCF_000696425.1 Galeopterus variegatus
TGCCCTCACTTTAACAGGAGAGACCCTAAGAGGCTGGAAGTTCAACTTGTGTTGTAACTCAGCCATTTTTTAGAGGAGATTTTGTGTCTGATTTTCTGATGAGATCAGTCATGCTCAGGCTGGTATGGCCATAGACTTGTGTCTGATTTTCAGCAACCTCAGCTCTGCGGCTACAGGAGATAAGGGTCTCCTTCAGGTACTCATAGAAACTTTCAGATCATTTATGTGGTTTTTGAGCTGGGAATTCAAATCTCTGAGCTCATCTTTTTCTTAACCCATTTTTTCCAGTGCCATTAGGACAATCTCATTATGTTAGTTAGTTTGCCAAAAAATGTTTGAAAATATTATATACATAGTTGCTCAGATCATTGCTTCTTATAAGTGGTTGGTTAGGAACATCCAGTGGTGACATTTTGTGTATTTCTGTTGCCAGATCATGCCATGGACTATCAATGCCATCTTTACTACTGGAAAGAGTTATTAGTATCTTTAAACATAATCAGATTAGAGGACCAGTAAAACTTTCTCTAAAAGAAACCCAAGAACCAATTCTGATGATTCCTTCTTAAAATTCTGTTCCTCTAGAATCACACAAACTTGCGTTAGTCAGCGTTCTCCAGAGAAACAGAATCAATAAGATATATATGTGGAGAGATTTACTATGATTGGCCCATGGGATTATGGAGGCAGACAAGTCCTCAAATCTGCAGTCAGTGAGCTGGAGCCCAG
>NW_007837993.1:0-729 GCF_000696425.1 Galeopterus variegatus
AAAGAACAGAGTGGTGCATTGGACTTCCGGAGAGAGAGAACAAATCTAGGGTTGCCTAGGGTGGAGACGGGAAGGTAGGCAGGGAGAGCTTTGGCTGGGGACATGGAGAATAACTGCAACTGGTGGTAATGGGCATGCTGATGGTTCTGATCTGATCATCACATCTTGGCCACACGTGGTGACGGTGAGCTTCGTATCCCATGAACATGCACAACAAAAACAAAAAACAAAAATACCGACCCCTCACAAACACTAAAAAAAAAAACAGAAGCGAAGGCAACATAACACAATTCGTTCTACTAAACCGGGATTACTATAACACAAAAACCACTCGGTAGAATCACAATGAAAAAATAACTACAGAACCTACTAAACGTGGAAAATAAAACCTCACATACACTGAATTCAACAACACAGAAAAGATTATACCGTATGACTCAAGTGGAACTGTGCCAGTCAGGTAATTTGTGTAACATCTGAGGAGCTACCAATGCACCCTTCCAGCTCAATCCTTTCAAAAGCTTCGCCCGTGTGTGTTGTGGGAGCAGCGCTTAACGTGGACATATTTACCCCCTTGTCTGTGGTGCTGCAACGCGAGATACCTTTGACTCATAACCTACGTCTAATATCAACTTTTGGCACAAGGACGTCATTTGCCTCTACCATGAGTCGTCCGTGTCACCCGCCGACTTCCATGACCGGGGCTGCGACCCGCTCGGGCGCGGGCAG
>NW_007837994.1:0-729 GCF_000696425.1 Galeopterus variegatus
CAATCTTTAAAGAAATTATTCTGCCTAAATTATCAACAAAGGACAAGGAGATTGTTAGATGGGTCTTTGGATTTCAACAACCTTTTCATGTTGACCAAGATGTTGGTCAAGGTATGGTTACTCCATGTGAAATTTATTTCTAAATCTAAAAAACATTTTTATCTTCTTTAAAGATATCAGAAGAAGATTTAATAAAAAAACATTCTAATTGCTTCAAATTTCCAGGCTCTGAAATCACTAACTTTGCCACTCACCCACAGCCTCACTTTGTAGTTACAATTTCATCTGATTTGTACTGGGATAATATTAAAATGTAAATTTCTGACCCCATTCCACTGTGTGTTGTAAACTATTTCAAATCCTTAATGATGAGCAATAATACAGGATAGTAGAAATAATTTGGGAATCAAGTTCTGATTTGTGATTAATTCTGACACAAGTTAGCTTTTGCCCATAGACAAGTCACCTTTAATTTTGTTTGTGTCATAGTTTCTCCCCACCCCTTGAAAATTGCAGTTAGCTATACCTGCATTGTTTAATAAATGTTACAAAATTATCAAATGTGACTATGTATATGAAAATAATTTAAACCTTTATTTGCTATTTGAGTGTAATAAACAAATCTGCTTTAAGTCAGTTAGAGTCATAAATACTTTTTAAAAATTTCATGAAAAGTATGGATCATATATGAGAAAATATACATAATACTAGTATTTACAAATAATTTCA
>NW_007837995.1:0-729 GCF_000696425.1 Galeopterus variegatus
GCGCCGCCGCGCTTCCCAAGCGGCGCACTATCCAGTGCGCCACCGGGCCGGCCCTTCAATTTTACATTTCTATTATTTCTTTTTGTGTACATAAATTGTGGTTTTTGTATATTGATCTTGTCCTTTTTTACTTTTCAGAACTATAATAGCTTTTCGTTAATTCCTTATGGTTTCCTACATAAGAACATGTCACTGAAAATACAGAAAATCGTACTTTCTTTGCAATCTAGATTCCTTTTATTTATTTGTCGCCAGTTTTTCTGTCTAGCACAATGATGAAAAGATGTGGTGAGAGTGGATTGTTTATCTTCTTCCTAATCGTAGAAAATAAGCGTGTGAACTTTCACCACTAAGAATAGTGTGAGCAATGGGTTTTTCAAACTCTCTTCATCAGTTTGAGGATGTTCCCTTCTATTCTTATTTTATTGAATGTTTTCTTCATAGAAGGATGCTGGATTTTGTTAAATTTGTTTTGTCCATCTATTGAGATGTCGTGTGGTTTTGTTTATTATTTTATTGATATAGTGTATCACAATGTGTAATTTTTTCTATTAACCAAAAATGTAGTTGTGAGATATGTGAAACATTGACACAGGGTATAATTATTTTTATATGTTGCTTGATTCTATTTATTTGTCTATTTTTACTGAATTTTGCAACTATAGTCCTAAGACACATTCTTCTGAATTTTTCTTTGCTTGTAATGTCTTTGTAGAATCTCGGTATCAT
>NW_007837996.1:0-729 GCF_000696425.1 Galeopterus variegatus
AGACTGGTCAGGAATACAGAATTGAAAGGGGTAGAGTTTGATGAAAAGACTCAGGCCCAGACCAGAGTTTCTATTCAACCCGGGTGCATCAGATTTCACCAGATCCAGAAGTACCTATAAAGTCAACCATTAAAGCCTGAGCTGCACAAAAAGCCTTCCCTAGGGAATCAGCAGCAAAATGGCAATTTAGCTCAAACACAGCTCAAGCACTGGTCCTCACAGGAAGTTCCCCTACTTTAGAAGTAAGCAACAGACAAGGAATTAGTTCCAGGGCAGAATTTAAATGGTGGGAACAGCAAATAATCCAACACAGAAATGAAATAAAAAACAGAGTACCCACAACCAGAGACAAAGTTTGAAAACTAGAAAGGTCTCATTCACCAAAGAGACAAATTTTGATAAATAGCAAAGGTCTCATTTCACCAAAGAACACCTATAACACCTAGAGGGACCGGAAGTCCCTTGGGCTACCATGCCAGGAAGTGGGGAGGGCCAGGTGCCTCAGCCATGCCCCCCGACACCCTCAACCAGTCCCAAGGATGGGGGCCTCAGGCCTCAGCCACACTCCCACAACAAGTGCAACCACCCCAGCCGACCACCGTGCCACCACAGGAAATGCGCTGGGCTTTCCCGAGCCAGGGTTGTGGGGGGCTGAGGGCCTCATCCACATCCCCTCTGCATGAGCAACAAGCCCAGCAGCAACCACTGAACCACCACAGAGAGAACCCC
>NW_007837997.1:0-729 GCF_000696425.1 Galeopterus variegatus
CCCCCTGTGGATCTTTGAAGGGGCTGGTGGAGGGGGGAGCCCCCAGCCAGCATTGGGAGGGCAGGGAAGAGGAACCCGCCCAGATTGTCACCACCACACCCTGGGCTTCAGCCCCAGGTAAACTCCCTGTTTCTGGGAGGCAGACACTATCTCTGTGGCCCTCAGTTTGGAAGAACCCCAAACTGATTTCTGGTTGGGAGAGGGGAGCCCGGAGCGCTCTGGAGCTGGATTGAAGTTGCCGGAGAGCACTCCCAGAGGGCGGCTGGGTCGACCCGTGCTGGGGGGATTCAAAGAGGAACTGTGTGCTGTGGGTCCCTCCCCCGAGGAGCTCACACCCTGGAGTTGGAGATTACTACACAGATAGTCACAGCACCAGGAGGAAAGTGAGACATCCAGAGGAGGCCTTATCCAGGGCCACAAAAGCACCCAAAGCGTCCCTTCCAGAAACCTGAAACTCTTCCTGGGCAGGGCACAGCTTTGATGTCCCAGCTGATAGACGAGGATTGCAGAAGACACGCCTCAGCCCTGTACTGAGCGCACAGAGTGGGGAAAGGTCCAGCAAAAGGAGGCGGAGTCTCGGAAAAATAAAAAATAAAAAATACATGCCCTGCGGGCCCCATTGCAAGGCTCAACAGCCCCACCTAGTGCACATAGAGTGGGAAAACGCCCTGATAGCGACGTGCAGAACACACATACCTTGCGGGCCTGGCAGGGAGGTATCAAGCAGCC
>NW_007837998.1:0-729 GCF_000696425.1 Galeopterus variegatus
GGTCCCCTCCCTCCCGCCCATGGGGGTTACCCTCCCAATCCTGACCTCAATCCTGACCTCATTCCTCAACTCTGACCTCATCCCATGACCTTGATTTAATTTGTGATTCTGACCTTGACTTCATGCCTGAACTCACTCTGACCTTGACCTTGTTCCTTTCGCTGACATTCTTGACCTTGACCTGATGTTGTCCCTGGTCTGACCTGGGCTCCCCTTAATGAGTGGCCAGTCCATTCATCTGGGTCCTGATGTGAGTCTACGCCTTCCTGGACTTGGTGGGGGCTGCCGAGGTGACAGTGAGGGGACCAGGGAGAGAGGGGTGGAGGGAAGAAGAGAGGGGTGGGGGGCCAGGCTTGGTGCTTTGCAGCAGGGGTTGGGGCTCTGCTCTGGCTGAGAGGACGTGGGTCCTGTTGGATGGTCGGGGGTTGGTATTCGGGGCAGCGTGGCTACTCAGGAGCTGTGGGTCCTTCCTGTCTTTGCTCTTGTCCTGTAGGCTGCATGGGGCTGCCCTTGCTGCCCCCGAGCTCCAGCCCCTGGTCTCCCCGCAGGCTCTCAGTCTTGCTGATCTTTCATGCCTGAGCCTCAGCCGCCCTCATCAGTCCCTCTTGGCCTGAGAATTCTGACTCAGCCGTCAAGTCTCAGCTTGCCACCGAGTAGCGAGTGGTGCGGGGGCTCCTCTGTGTCCTCAGTGCCTGCCTTCCCCCCTCTGCTGATTGCCCATCTCCAGCT
>NW_007837999.1:0-729 GCF_000696425.1 Galeopterus variegatus
GTCACCTTGCCTGTCTTACTGAATGTTACCAGCTTCTATTGCTAAACTTGTTAAACTATACCTAGCAAAAACCCCACCTATGTTCTCTTCCTGAAACTTCCTCGTCTGGAGAATAAATGTGGGAAGAGAACCCCAATTCATGGTTAATTTCCCAAATGAAAGGAATGCCTCTATCTTGAGGGTTCCAGAAGATTATCCCCTTTTGGGGGCTTCTCACTGCTCAGAAGAGATGGGTATTGAGTAATCTTTGGTGGCTCCGTCACACAGGGGAAAAGGGGTGACAAATCTGTGGGAGGCAAAACAACGTTAAAAGAGGCATATTATGTAATAAGAAATATTTAAACTGTGTTTTTCAAACAAATGCAACAATAAATTATGTAAAGATAATCAATTAAGTAAGAGAAATTTCCCAGGTACATATAGAGCGTGGAGACCAAAGCAAAGTCATGCAATATTAGCATGCGGGTCTTTAAAATTGATTGATTCCTGGGTGTAAATAGAAGTTCTAGAGAATTGAGTAGACCATTTGTTTTTCAGATAATCCCTGATTAGATTAATATTACTTTTTCTTAAGAGTTTTTTTTTAAAGAGTTTGGGACAAGTCACTTATTTTTTTTTTATCTGCAAGAATATGGAGTTTAGGGGCCAGCCTGGTGGCGCACTGCTACAGTGCGCCGCTTGGGAGCGCGGCGGCGATCCCGCCGAGGGTTCGGATCCCACATACAGACC
>NW_007838000.1:0-729 GCF_000696425.1 Galeopterus variegatus
ATAAACAAGAAGATATGACACCTCTGAAGGATTACAGTAATCTTCAAATTTCAGACTCCACAGAACAGGGAATCCTTGAAATATCTGAAAAAGAATTCTGAGCAATGATCTTGAGAAAACTCAAAGAACTAAAAAAAGACTCATTTAGACAACACAAGGAAACAAGAAAAAATATCGAGAATATGAAGCAGGAAATCTACAAAGAAATAAATACCTTAAAAAAGAGTGTAACAGAACTTCTAGAAATTAAAGATTCACTCAATTAAATTAAAAAAAAACAATTGAGAGCTTGAGCAGAAGGGTAGAGCAAGTAGAAGAAAGATGGTCTTTTTGAAATAACTCAAGCAGACAAAAAAAAAAAAGAATTAAAAATAATGAGGAAAATCTAAGAGAGATATTAGACAACTTCAAGTGCTCTAATATCCAAATCATTGGTATTCCTGAAAGGGAGGAGAAAGGAGAAAGTATTGAAAACATATTCAAGGAAATAGTAACAGAAAACTTCCCAGATATATGGCGAGATACAGACCTTCAGATCCAGGAAGCTCAAAGGTCCCCAAACAGATTCAGTGCATAAAGATCCTCACCAAGAAACATTATAGTAAAATTTGCAAAGCTCAAAGACAAAGAGAGAATTCCAAAAGCAGTGAGAGAAAAGCAACAAGTCACCTATAGGTGAGCTTCCATGAAACTAACAGCAGACTTCTCAACTGAAACCCTACAGGCCAG
>NW_007838001.1:0-729 GCF_000696425.1 Galeopterus variegatus
TACACTGTGAGAGACATGGAAAATGGCATGACTAATTGTCTTGTGTGTATGTTTTCCCCCAAGGGGCTTTTTCAGATTTCTGTGGCATAGGAAATGCTCAGAGAAAAATCACTCTCACGTAAATTTGAGAAGGATTCACTCCTGTGCCCAGAGATAGCAGGGGAAATGCAGCATTAATATTTCCCCTTTTCTTTTCTAGAAAGGCTTTTTCCTGTTAAGGAAGCCGCTGTGGCCTAGGGATTATATATAAACCGCCGAGTACTACCCGCCAGAAAAACATGGCCAAAAAGCTGCATGACAAGAAGTCTTCAGATGAGGATGAGAGGTACAAGAATAGAGGGTAAATGATTGGGAACAATTTAAAATTTGTTATCTACAATGAGGAGATAATGAACGTTTATTTTAATTTTATTTTTCTGGTGGCTGGTCAGTAAGGGAATCTGAACCTAGGACCTCGGTGATGTGAGGCTGTGCTCTAAGCAGCTGAGTTAACTGGCCAGCTTGTTAGTTGCTGTTATCAAGAGTAAAAGCCTTGACATTGTTTTTCTTATCCTAGGGCGCTCCGTGAATCAGCCCGAACAGGGAGGACTATGTGTGCATAGACAGGACTGATGAGGGAGAGGAAAGCGAGGTGCCCGAGGGGAACACAGAGTGACCCCGTCCTGCCTCAGGCCACCTGCAAATCTTATTTTGTCACCTTTCAGCACTGCGGGTAAAATACTTTTTTTT
>NW_007838002.1:0-729 GCF_000696425.1 Galeopterus variegatus
AATTCATTATTTGAGTATATAAATGCTACTGATTTCTGAGCATTTATTTTGTATCCTGCAATGTTACTTAAGTTATTAACCATCTCTAGGAGTTTTTTGGTAGAGTCTTTCGGTTTTTCTATATATAGTATCATGTCATCTAAAAATAGAGAAAGTTTGACTTTGTCTTCTCCAATCTGGATTCCCTTTATTTCTTTCTCATGCCTGATTGCTCTAGCTAGTACCTCAGCACTATGTTGAACAGAAGTGTTGAGAGTGGGCATCCTTGTCTTGTTCCTGTCCTTAAGGGGAAGGCCTTCAAATTTTTCCCCATTCCAAATAATACTGGTGGTGGGCTTGTCATAAATGGCTTTATTGTGTTAAGATATATTCCTTCTAGACTCCAGCATAAATAACTTTTCAACTTTTTCTGACCATTTGGAAATTTACAAAATTGTATGCTTTTATTTATAATATTTATTCTTCCCTGAGATACTGTTTTTCTAGTTTTCTACATGAAAGCTTTTTAAAAAATTATACTGTCCTCAACTTCCTTCTCAACTCTAATTTCACATCATTGAAGGACACATGGCATAGTAGAAAAATGATGTGTGAGCCTTGGGTTCAATCTGAACTTGGTTGAAGAACAAATCCGGCCATTCTCTAGCTATATAATATAACATTTGGGCAAGTTATATAACGTACTTTAAGAATCACTTATTTTTATGCATAAAAATAAGATTGAAAAAA
>NW_007838003.1:0-729 GCF_000696425.1 Galeopterus variegatus
CGTGGAGGTGCTGTTTTTGGCATGCTCCTTGGCACTGGCAGTATGCCTGGTTTTGGGGTGTGTTTGGTCCCCTTCTCCATGCTTCTGGTCCCTGGGCAGGCCCCACGGTGCTGGCACCCATGTGCCTGATTGTGGGAGAGAGGTCCAGTTCCCTTCTCCATGTCCCAGGTCCCTGGGCAGGCCCCACGGTGCTGGCACCCATGTGCCTGATTGTGGGAGAGAGGTCCAGTTCCCTTCTCCATGTCCCAGGTCCCTGGGCAGGCCCCAAGGTACTGGCGCAGTGTGCCTGGTTGTGGTAGGAGGTTCTGGTAACTTTCTCCATGCCTCGGGTGCCCAGGTGGGCCCCGAGGTGCTGGTATTTTGTGCCTGGTATGGGAGGAGGGTCCAGTTCCCTTCTGCATGCCTCTGGGCTGGGTGGGCCCCAAGGTGCTGGCACGGTGTCCCTGGTTGTGTGAGAGAGGTCCAGTCCCCTTCTCCTTGCCTTGGGTCCCTGGTTGGGCCCCAAGGTGCTGGCGTGGTGTTCCTGGTTGTGGGAGGGTGGTCTGGTCCCCTTCTCCATTCCCCGGGACCATGGGCAGGCCCTGAAGCGCTGGCTCAGTGTGTCTGGTTGTGGGAGAGAGGTCCGTTCCCTTCTCCTTGCCTTGGGTCCCCGGGCAGGCCCCAATGTATAAAAATTTTAATTACAGATCTTTATTTTGATCCCTTAATTGCAGTTCCCAAATCCTCAAA
>NW_007838004.1:0-729 GCF_000696425.1 Galeopterus variegatus
CTTCATTTCAGAAGGATAGCCTTGCAGGGTAAAGTATTCTTTGCTGGCAATACCTTTCTTTGAATATATCATCCATTCCTTTCTGGATTTTAGGGTTTGTGATGAAAAGTCTGATGTTAGTCTGATTGGGGCTGCCTTATAGGTAACTTGGCGCTTTTCTCTTGCAGCTTTTGAGATTCTCTCTTTGTCTTTGAGTTTTGCCAATTTGACTATAACATGTCTAGGAGAAGACCTCTTTGGTTTGAATACGTTTGGGGATCTTTGATCTTCCTGAATCTGAAGATCTGTGTCTTTTCTATACCTGGGAAGTTTTCTGCCACTATTTTGTTGAATATGTTTTCAATGCACTGTCCTTTTTCCTCAAACCCTTCTGGCATACCCATGAGTCGGATATTTGAGCGCTTAAAGTCATCTGGTATCTCTCTTAGATTTTCTTCAATGTTTTTAATTCTTTTTTCTTGTTTTTTTCTGCCTGTGTTATTTCAAACAGCCCATCTTCAAGGTCAGAAGTTCTTGGGCCGAGCCCATGGCACACTCGGGACAGTGCGGCGCTGGGAGCGCTGCGCTCCCGCTGTGGGTTCGGATCCTATATAGGGATGACTGGTGCGCTCACAGCGCTCACTGGCTGAGCGTTGTGCAGCTGGTCTCAAAAAGGCAAAAAAAAAAACAAAAAGAAGTTCTCTCCTGCTTTTGCAAGCCTGCTTGTTAAACTCTCTGTTGTGTTTTTTT
>NW_007838005.1:0-729 GCF_000696425.1 Galeopterus variegatus
GGTCAATATTTGAAACTGCAAGGCTTTGGAAAACCAGGCCCTGTGAGGTACATATGCTTTAGGAATCCTCTACATACATAGGTATATATAGATACAAATATACATATACAAGGGTCACAGAAGTTATATAACTTGTCTACAGTCTCACGGAAAGTTAAGAAGTCTGGATTTAAAATTCAGTCTGATTTGAGAGCCCACTCCCACTCTCTTAACCACTACATCTCTTTATTGAGGTGAAATCCACATGCATGTATAGTGTTAAATGTTTTACAACACCCCAAGGCTTGTAGAAAAATAGCAGAAATGGTAAGTGACTATGCTCCTGGGCCCTCCCCTTGCACGATTGTGCATAGACTCCAGGGTATAATGAGTGAAAAAGAGGGCCAGCCACCCTCTGCACTGGGGATTAGGATTTCCTGATGTGAAATTATCAACTGAACAGAACATTGGGTCCCAAAGGCTTCAATGGTAGGTCTATGACGCAGGGTGTAAACACAGGCTCAGTTATTTCTACCCTCAAGGGGGGCTCATCAAATTTGGAAGAAAATAATAACAAAGAATAATTTTCTGTGCTTCTAGTCAATTTTACTAGAATTATGGGGCATAAAATAGATTCTTATTCAAGTCAGCTGATTGTTTAGATGGCTCATATAATGTTGTTGTTTTCCTCCTTGCAAGTGAAGAGAACCTTCTGGAAAAATAGTCAAATAGAAATCATGACATATTCCC
>NW_007838006.1:0-729 GCF_000696425.1 Galeopterus variegatus
AATACTCTGTAAAGTCATACTTTCAGCCAGTCAAAAAAGTCTTATTTGCTTTTCTGGTTTTATCTAATAATGTAGATGCCTGTAACACTCCATTTTGGCTCAGTCCAGAATACTCACCATTTTATTCTGTCTACCCTACACATTCTTGTCTTGGTGCCTTTAAAAGCCCTTGATCCTTCTGCTAGGAACTTTCTCTTCCTTCCACATTTTGAAAACATAGCCATCTTTCTAGACACAGCACAAAAACTGCTACCTCTGTGAACAGCATTTCTAGTCCATCTCCTAGATCTAGATGATTTAATCTCTCCTTCCTTTTTGTTCTTATGGTACTTAAGCACTAATCATGTTCTACCTTCAATTATCTGGCCTGCTAGAAAATACAGTTTTGCTGAGGACTTGATCATCATTATACTCTTCATCTAATAAGGGCTTAATGAATTTTATTGTCATAAAATTGTATTTGCTGGCCTTCATGTGCTATAGTATATACAATAGAGGTATAAAAGATATATATCAACTCATAAATTTGACCTACATTTTATATACTAATTATAATCAGCATCAATTAAATTTAATAATTTACCTTCTGTTCTAGCATTTGGAAGGGT
The DNA here is from genome assembly GCF_000696425.1 of Galeopterus variegatus. NCBI lineage: Eukaryota > Metazoa > Chordata > Mammalia > Dermoptera > Cynocephalidae > Galeopterus > Galeopterus variegatus. Next base: position 609 of record NW_007838006.1, read on the forward strand.
TGGGGGGCAATGAAAGGAGAGCAATTCATTTAGATGCAATTCTCCAAATAAAGCTGTCCCTAGAGCAAAGTTGTGATATCATCATATTAAAACGCACAGTTATTATAGCTTTAATTTTTTT
>NW_007838007.1:0-729 GCF_000696425.1 Galeopterus variegatus
ATGACCGGTGTGCTCACAGTGCTCACTGGCTGAGCGCGGTGCGGCCGGTCTCAAAAAGGACGAAAAAAAAAAAATTTAGACTGGTGGAACTAAAGAGAAAATGGCTCAGTGTCTTCACCAGCAATAATAAAAACATAAAAATTGCACAGAAATAAAAAGAGGTAGAGGAAGAACCTGTAAATTAAAATGTAATTAAAGGATGTATCAACCCAATACAGTATTTAGACTTTATTTGCATATCCTGGTTTAAAAAATTATGAAAAATGCATATATATGTATGTAAAGACACATACATTAAGAAACAATTAGAAGGCCGAGCCCGTGGTGCGCTCAGGAGAGTGTGGCGCTGGGAGCGCAGCAGCGCTCCCGCCTTGGGTTCGGATCCTATATAGGGATGACCGGTGTGCTCACAGCACTCACTGGCTGAGCGTGCTGCGGCCAGTCTCAAAAAGGACAAAAAAAAAAACAATTAGAGAAATATGAACACAAATTGAATAGTTGATGATATTAAGGAATTGCTTTTTTCTCTGTTTAGGTGCAAGAGTGGTATGTGGGGGGGCAGTGTTTAAGAGTCTCTATCTCTTAGAGGTACATACTGAAGTTACATGATGACTGGGATCTGCTTCAAAATAATGCAGGGAGTAAGTGGGGATGAATGGGAGTAGAGGTGAAACCAGATTAGCCATGAGTTGATCGTTGTCAAAGGTGAGTGATGAATATGTAAGCTTC
>NW_007838008.1:0-729 GCF_000696425.1 Galeopterus variegatus
AAAATAAAATAAAATAAAATTTAAAAAAAAGAAAAAAATAGATAAATTGAACTTCATCAAAATTTTAAAAAATTTTGTGCTTCAAAGAACACCATTAAGAAAGTGAAAAAAATAACCTACAGAATGGGAGAAAATATTTGCAAATCACATATCTGATAAGGGACTGATATCCGAGATACATAAAGAACTCTTACAACTCAGCAGTAAAAAAATCCCAAGTTTCAAAATGGGCAAAGGATTTGGATAGATACTTCCCCAAAGAAGATCTATAAATAGCCAATAGTAACATGAAAAGATGCTCAACATCATTAATCATTGGGGAAATGGAAATTAAAGACACAATGAGATACTACCTCACACCCCCTAGGATGGTTATAATAAAAAATATGGATAATAACAAGTGTTGGCAAGCATGTAGATAAATTTAAATTCTTACACACTGCTGTTGGGGATATAAAATGGTGCAGCTGTTTTGAAAACTAGTTGGCAGTTCCTCAAAGAGTTAAACATAGAGTAACATATGTCCCAGCATTTCTACTCCTAGGCATATGTCTAAGAGATATAAAAACATATGCTCACACAAAAACGTGAACACAAATGTTCATAGAAACATTATTAATAATAGTAAAAAACCAGAGACAAACCAATTGTTCATCAACTGCTGAATGGATACACAAAATACGGTACATTCATTCAATGGAATATTATTCAACAATAAAAGGATGCATG
>NW_007838009.1:0-729 GCF_000696425.1 Galeopterus variegatus
TGCTCAGGATTGCTTTGGCTATTCAGGGTCTTTTGCTGTTCCATATGAATGTTAGGATTTTATATATATATATATATATATATATTTCTGTGAAGAATGTCATTGGTATTTTGATGGGATTTGCATTGAATCTGTAATCACTTAGGGTAAGATGAACATTTTCACCACATTTATTCTTCCAATCCATGAACATGGAATGTCTTTCCATCTTTTGGTATCTTCTTTAATTTTTTTCAGCAGTGTTTTGTAGTTCTCATTGCAGAGATCTTTCACCTCTTTGGTTAAATTTATTCCTAGTTATTTTATTCTTTCCGTAGCTAAGTGATCTTGCAGTTTTGAGAAACACTGCTCAAATATTTTGTAGAATGTCTCTCAATTAGAATTTGTTGATTGTTTTTCTCATGATTATGCTGAGGTTGTGATTTGGGGGGAGGAAGTCCACAAAGTAACAAAGTAACATGCTGTTTTCATCGCATCATATCAAGCGTACATACTATCAATATAGCTTATCACTGCTAATACTAGTCTTGATATCCTGGTTGCGAAGGTGTTTGCCAGCTTTCTCCACTGCAGAGTTACTCTTGTATCCCCCTTTCCATACTGCGCAATTTGTAAATGAGTCACTATGTGCAGCCCACTTAAGGAATGGGGAGTTAGTTATGTTCTACTGCCTTGAGGATGGAGTAACTACATAAATAATTCAGAATTCTTTAGCATGGGAGATTTGTA
>NW_007838010.1:0-729 GCF_000696425.1 Galeopterus variegatus
ATGTTGCTCTAAAGCCCTTGCTATATAGGCAACATGAAAGAATTTCCCCAAGCAAGTGATTTTTCTTAACTACGGCTATTTATAAAATTTTGAGTTTTCTTTATTAGGGTTCTCAGTATGAAAACCAATTTTCTTAGAGGTTAGGAAATGACTACCAATCATACTAAAGGATTTAAGATAATCAGAGCTAATACTTATGATGAGATGATCACAAGAATGAACAATTTGGGGTCCCTAAATTTAGTGCTAAATATTGGCTCTGTAACTCTCATTTTATAATTTTAATTCAAAAACCAATTTTGATTCATATAGTGGGAGAAAAGAAACATGAACATAATTTAAGTAGACAAACATAAATGTTTAAGCATATTTAAATATAAACAATTTGTATTTTCGTAGACATACATAGAAACCACTTACCAAATATGTTACAGACAATACGTGCTGGTAAATATATCTACTATGCCTTTAAGCCCTAAAGATTTTGTAGCTAGGATCACATAAAGAACTTATGAGATAATGTAATGTATGGCTATGTGTTTAGTTTTTTCTAGTTATAATCATAGTCAACTCCTCACAAAGGATCAGAGTAGTACAGTATAATCCAATTCATTTATTGAAAGTCAAATTCATGCTAATCTACCCAGTTACTTTGACTACTTTAATGACTTAGTATAAGGCTAACCATTAGCCTTACTTAGTATAAACATTAGTAAGGCTAAAAAAAAA
>NW_007838011.1:0-729 GCF_000696425.1 Galeopterus variegatus
AGAGGATTATCTTTGCCTGTAAAAAAATGCTGACCATAGTGGCTAAGCCAAATAGTGGCTCTCTTTTTCTGATGTAACAAGCAGTCTAGAAGTGGTTGGTAAGGAGCGTAGCTGCTCGTGGAAGTCACCAAGGACCCACGACCCTTCCAGCTTCCTCCTCTGCCATGGTTAGACTCAGTGTTCATCTTCTTCATTCCACTACCACATCTGTGTTGCAAGCAGAAAATAGAGGAAAAGGGTGTAGGCCAACAGAGATTAACTAGGTGAGTCTGCACTTTTGTTTAATCTATAAAACAATAGTATTCCCAGAAGCCACGTTTAGTAGATTTCTGCTTTCATCTCATTGATCAAATGAGCAGCAGAGCCATCCCTAGTTGTAAGCAAGGCTGGAGAGATAAATATTAACTGACCATATTGCTACCTGGTTATAAATCAGCATTCCATTGATAAGGAAGAATGGGAAAATGAATAATGAAGGGTTAAGCTAGTAGCTATGACTGCCAATACTAGTGGGGGAAAAAATAGGTGACCAAGTCAAGAAAAAAAGGCACTATTTAGGTAAAAAAGGATCATGTTTATATGTTGGAAATTTAAATGTTCTTCTAATGCTATGTATATTTTTCAGGTTTTTCATTGTTAATTACAGTTAAGTATTTCTAAAGGGGGCTGGCTTAGAGGGCAGCTCTCCTGGGTTTATGTGGCAGAGCATTTCCTCACTCAGGCCATGTG
>NW_007838012.1:0-729 GCF_000696425.1 Galeopterus variegatus
TGTTTGTCAGGGTCTAATATGCTTGCTTAGAAAGCATTTTAAAATATAAAGATAAATAAGATGACAATTTCAGTTATCTCTGAATTATCTTGACCACAGTAAGCAAATAGTAAAATTTCTTAAGAGAAACTTTTTCCCAAAAGAATCTGCCAGTTATTATCTATTCCTGATATATCACTCTTAAATAATGCTCTTTTGTCTCTTGTGCCTTCCTTTGGTCATTGAGGCTGACTTTCTATGTGTTTCTGTCTTTGTAGGCATCTTCTTTATCCAGTCATAGTGAATACACTCTTTTATAAAGTTTTTTTTCCCACAAACAAGAGGAAAACCAAGGAGTTCCATTAGCATTTTCAAGCTTATGTTGAAGGTTTTGAATATGGGTCCCAGATACCAGGAAGTCTTCTGAGGTAGAGAGCTGTTTCGTACAATTAAGTCATTGGCCAGCCTCCTCTGAGCAATTCATACATTTCTCTCATTTCCCTGTTCTAAGTAGATATAACCGCATTTTAAGTGGGAGAGAAGCCATTTCTTATGATCAGGTTGTTTTTGGTGTGTGTGTCTGTAAATTGGGGGAAGAACAAAACAAGAGAGATGCACTTCCTCCTTTTTCTTATTTTGATAAGCCAAAAAAAGAGAGATTGATGGGATGAAGAATTTATTTTGAGACCTTTTATCCCATTTACAACTATTATTGTCACATTCACTGCTACAGTTTGGCTCCATGCTAAA
>NW_007838013.1:0-729 GCF_000696425.1 Galeopterus variegatus
GCTCAGCCAGTGAGCACTGTGAGCGCACTGGTCATCCCTATATAGGATCCGAACCCGCGGCTGGAGTGCTGCTGCGCTCCCAGCGCTGCACTCTCCCGAGTGTGCCACAGGCTCGGCCCAAAGCTTCATATTTTTATATCACTTAACATTTTTGGTTCTCGATAAACTAGTCTAATAATTTGGCATATGCAAAATACTGAGGTTAGCCCTGCTTTTTGTCTGTATCCTCTCCATACCTGCATCTATACATTCTCATTGCAATATACAAAATCTTTAGTCTATTAAGAAGTCACTGGAATGTGCAAGAAAGAAAAAAGAATTCCTGGAACCCTGTCTCCATATGCAGCAAGCCAGACTGCACTGTGAATTATTGACAGTGGGGATTTCACATTTTGGACCCTCCTTGTCCTTGCTGCTAGCCGTCACACCTTGTTTACAGACCTCCCGAGGACACGCTTTTCTCATTTACTATGTTTCTTTGTATGGCAACCTATACACCTCTCAATAAATTTTGGTTTACCTAGCAGCTGACGGGCATAGAAACCTAGATTCAATTTGTGCCGATTTATGAGACACATGCACAACAATCCGGGAAACTTTCCTGTAGCTCACTTTATAAATTAACCCGTTATTTAAATATTCTGCAGACTTAGCACAGGGCAGCGTTCGATGGGGACTCCGTCCCATATCAGCCTTTGGGGCCTCTCAATGTTTGCTACTGAAACACAC
>NW_007838014.1:0-729 GCF_000696425.1 Galeopterus variegatus
ATGTTTTGTAATTTTTAACTCTGAAAGACAGAGTCTGAAAATTAAGATTGCTAAATCAAAAATCAGTGTATTTCTTTTCAACTGATTATGTAAGATTGCTTTCCAAAAGATATTGCAACAATTCACATGATTAGAGTTCCTATGCTACTACAGGCTCACACATGCTGAGTGTTACTGCTGTGCTGTGGGTTGGGTTTCCTGGAAAATAGCCCTTTAGAGTTGTCCAGCCTGGAGGCAAGGAGGCTGCACTTTTATGTCTCACATCATGAGTCATTGCTTGCAGGCCATTCTCAGGGAGAGGCCATAATCTTGGGCAAGGCAGTTCTCTTCAAGAAAAATTCTTGCAGAGGGAATCAGCTGAGAATTGTTGCCCACCCAACCTCTCAGCAGCAGGGGGAATGCTTCAGTCCTAAAAGAGAATCTGACCCAATTTTAAGAGTAAAAAAAGTATCTGTTCTTGTTTTAATTTGTATTTCTCTGAATACAAACACAGGAGCATATTTTCACATACTTATTGGCCATTTGAAATTTTTCTTCTATAATATGCTTGTTCATGCCCTTTGCCCATTTTTAATCTAGCCAGTTGTTCTTTTCTTACCCTTTTGTAGAAGCTCTTTGTATATTAGAGAGAGTAAACCTTTACTTATCACATGAGTTACAAGTATTTGTCCCAGTTTATCATCTGTGATTCCATTTAATTTATCTTTTTTTTTTTTTTTTTTTTTTTTG
>NW_007838015.1:0-729 GCF_000696425.1 Galeopterus variegatus
ATGTGGGATCCGAACCCTTGGGCGGGAGCGCTGCCGCGCTTCCCAAGCAGCGCACTATCCATTGCGCCACCGGGCCGACCCTAAGATATATTATTAAAAAAGCAAGTTACAAAGCAATATGTAAAATTTGGCCCCATTTTTACTGTTTTTATATGTATGAAAATAACATATATGAAACATATATAATATATAATGAAACATATATATGAGAAAACACACGTGCACATGTATATGCTAGTGTGTGCAGTGAAAATAAGAAACAATTTAGACTAGCGGTGAACAAACACAACCAGTAGGCCAAATGCTACCACCTGCCTATTTTTGTAAATAAAGTTTTGTTAGAACACAGCCATGCTCATTTGTTTACATATTGGCTATAGCACTGTAGCTCTCATGCTACAATGTCAGGTTGATTAAGTATCTTCAGTAGAGATTGTATGGTCCTCAAAGGCTGAAATATTTACTATCTGTCTCTTTATGAAAATATTTTGTGAACCCTTGCTCTAGAGAAATATATGCTAAATTTCCTACTAGCCACTGCCATATGATGATGTTACTGAAAACTTGCACTTCTTATGTTGTCTTTTTTAATATTCTAATTTTTTTTAACAATAAGCATTGCTTGCTTTGTAATTGGAGAAAAAATAAATAATAATTTTAAAAGAAACACACCCCATAGTCAGGCATATCCAAATGGTTTAGTCTACCAGAGTTATGTTCCTAGAACAC
>NW_007838016.1:0-729 GCF_000696425.1 Galeopterus variegatus
ATACAGAGAAAAACCCATAACTTCTACCAAAAATCTCCTAAGGATGATAAACAAATTCAGTCAAGTTGCAGGATACAAAATAAATACACGAAAATCAGTTAATAGCATTCTCGTACACCAACAACAAACAAATGGAAAAAAGAAATCAAGAAAGCAAGCCAATTTACTGTATCTAGCAAAAGAATAAAATACCTAGGAATAAATTTAACCAAAGAAGTAGAAGATCTCTACAATGAGAACTACATTAATTTCTTTCTGCTGAAAGAAATTAATGAGAACACCAAAAGATGGAAAGACATTCCTTTTTCATGAATTGGAAGAAATAATGTGGTAAAACTGTTCATACTACCTAAAGTGATCTACAGATTAAGTGCAATCCCCATCAAAATGCAAATGACATTTTTCATAGAAATAGAAAAACAATTCTAAAATTCATACAGAAATACAAAAAACCCAAATAGCCAAAGATGAACAAAATTGACAAAATTTTAGCTGGATTAAGAAAATAAGGAGGAAAACTGAATAATTAAAATTAGAAGTGAAAGAGGAGACATCACAACTAATACTACAGAAATACAAAATATCATGAGACAATTATAAAAAAATCACACACCAAAAATTGAATAACCTACAAGAAATAGTTAAATCGTTTGACACCTATAACCTGTTAAGACTGAATTATGAAGAAATAGAAAAATCCAAACTGACCAATAACCTATATAGAGATTA
>NW_007838017.1:0-729 GCF_000696425.1 Galeopterus variegatus
CCACCAAATGTATAGAGGTTGAATTATGCTAGACATGCAATTAAAAACAGAGTTTATATATTTTTTTTAAAGTGAAATATTTCTATTTATTTTATTTTATTTTATTTTTTTACTATGTTTGGTCATAGCATTTGCAGTTCTAATTAGGAAATGGGTAAACTTAGCATGTAATGCAAATTTAATAAGCATGTTTTATAAGGAGATCAAATTATGTCTCTAAAACATTTATGAGCAAATACACATCATGATATTAGTATATTAAAATCTTGAAATCTCAGTAGCGGAGGATTGATTTTTAAAAATAGAAATTGTTTTAAATTTCTTGAAGCAGACTCTCATTTATTTGTGATTGAAAAACAATAGAAGAGATATACATACATTGAATTGAAAACTTTATATCTTTGGTAATAGTGAAAAGACTCCACACAGTTATGGTTTTCATAAGAAAAATATTTGTTAGTACAGCTGGAAAAGGCTAACACCGAGTATCTTAAGAAACAAACATTTATAAGTTCTTTGCAATACCTAAGGCTAGTTAGCTAAGCCTAGTTATGAGCTGATGTATAGAAACTTCAATAAATGAAAACTAATTGAGCCTGACAATGAATACAATTAATGACTGAAAACTGGCTACATGAAACTGTCTGTTTGAAACAAGTGAATACTACCCATCAACAGGAATGGAGTACTGGGTATATTTCAAGACAAAATAACTATATTTTTAGGACT
>NW_007838018.1:0-729 GCF_000696425.1 Galeopterus variegatus
CTTCGCACTATATAAGACCTCAAGGAAGGGAGTGGGGAATCTCAGAACTGACCCTAGATTTTAAAAAGTCTCAAAAAATGAAGTTAACAGAAAAAAAGTAACTTTTTTCTTTTTTACCCTGGAGTTTGTGAACGAAGATTCAACTGAACAGTAAATAAAAAGTTAAAGTCCCTCCCCCGTCCCCATTCCATCTCTGGTTCACTTCTCCAGGGATAACTATTGCTCACAGTTTTATACTAACAGTTCCAGACACTTCCTATGCATGTGCAAATAGTAGATGGATATGCCTCCTCTTCCATCACCGCCACCGCTTTTTCTCTTGCCTTACACAAACACTATCATACTCTAGACACTATTCTGCATTTAGCATGTCTTGGAGACCTCGCCATGTGAACACATTAACACCCCCCTCGCTCTTTGGTGGCTCTGCGACAGTCTAGCTAGCAAGCTTAAGCCACTCTCCCCTTCCAAGGAGCACACAGGACAAGGAAGACGGGCTCATTCTCACTCGGGCTCCCTTCCTCTTCCCTGTGTCCTCTATCCCCTGTCCCTCCCTTTCTCTCCGCCTTCCCCCTTCCCTTTCACAGGCTACAAGCCCTCCCGGAGCTGCGGGGAGCAGGGCAGATGCCCTCCCCCCACCCCGGCCCCGAGTGGGCCCTTCCCACCCACCTCTCGGCTTCCGAGCCCAGCGCCTAGACCTGGGGCGAAGGCGAGTTTTACCTGCGCTCC
>NW_007838019.1:0-729 GCF_000696425.1 Galeopterus variegatus
TGTCCCACGGGCCAGGCTGTCCACGGAGAGATGGGAGTGCAGCCACCACCCACGTCCGTCCTCCAGCTGCAACAGCAGGTATAGGGCACCCAGACACGCCTGGCCCGTCAAGAAGGGAGGTGACACCTGAGGCCTTGTGTCCGGAGTGGGTGTGCCTGCATGTGTTTTCATTCAGGCTCCTCCAGGCTGGACACATCTGCACTGTGGGTGCTGCCATGGCTGGGCCTGCAGAGGGTGCTCAGAAGACACTTGTTGGATGAGAGAACTGGATGGTCCCACCAGGCACCAGCAGGGAGGGGCTGGCAATGTACCTGCTTGACGCATTGTGGCCCTGGCTGGGAGAGGAAGAGGGCACGCAGCCCTACATCGCCATTACATGCGTACATTATAGAAAGCAGCCCTGGACTAGAGTGAGGCCGGTGAGAAAGGGGACGCCAAAAACTCAAGAATCAATAGAAATAACGTCTTAATGCAATATGTTAAAAAATCAAAACAAATGTAGAAATCTGAATATGGGTGTAGTGGATTGAATTCTGTTCCCCCAAAACTTGCTGAAGCTTGAATTGTGTCCGCCAAGATTTATGTATTAGAAACTCGGTCCCCACTGTGACTGTTAAGAGGGTGAGAAATCCTATTATGGTAATTGAAAAGCAGGGCCTTGAAGAGGTGGATTGGATTGTAGGACCATGCAGTAGTGAATGGATTAATAATGGTGGTCAGGGGCGTGGT
>NW_007838020.1:0-729 GCF_000696425.1 Galeopterus variegatus
ACCAGTATTGACAGAAAATGCGATAGGAGTTCCACTACACTGGTCATTTTGAGAATGCTTTCGGAAATTCAGCCAAAGATGTAGGCCAATAGAGAAATTTATTTTATTTTATTTTTTTTGTCTTTTTCCGTGTCCGGCAACGGATCGCAACCCTCAGTGTTGCCCCCGTACCGGACCAGGGACCGGCAACGGGATTGCAACCCTCGGTGTTGCTCCCGCGCCTCGCTCAGCCAGTGAGCGGGAACCGGTCTGTATGTGGGATCCGAACCCTCGGGCGGGAGTGCCGCCGCGCTTCCCAAGCGGCGCACTATCCAGTGCACCACCGGGCCGGCCCCAATATAGAGAAATTTCTGTTTCTTTAATAACAAACAAGTCTGAAAGAAAAATGGAGATAATTATTTCCTAAATGTTAGATTATAAGGTATATTAAGTTGAACTATAAGAAATCATCACTGGTATGGATCAAAAATGTCTGCATATTGGCAATTTCATATAGTTTAACCTAGTGTGTAACAGAAGATATTTCTTTTCCTAAGGAAAATTAAACCAACATTGTAGTTGGATTATCTGGGAAGACATGCAATATATTTCTCAAAGAGGGTTTCCTAATGTTCATTGCCACAGGTGACTTGTTGAAGGAACCGATTCCCTGAGCCATTTCACAGCACTATGTTCAATGACCTTTTCTAAAAGGCAAGTGAAAGCAGTGCAGGTAGTAGTGGGACTTGA
>NW_007838021.1:0-729 GCF_000696425.1 Galeopterus variegatus
ATGAACTATATAGTAGGTTTTATTTTAGTCTTACCAGTTTTTCCATTAATGTTTTATTTCTGTTCTAAAAAACAATTCAGGTCACCATATTGCAATTGTCATTATGCTTCCTCAGTCTCTGCTGCTCTTTGACAGTTCTACAGTGTTTCCTTGTTTTTCATGATCTTTAGAGTCTTAAGAAGTACTGCCCAGATCTCCTGAAGAATGTCTCTGATCTGGATTTTTGTTATTGTTTTTCACATCAGTAGATCAGGGTTATTGATTTTTTGAAAGAATACAACAGAGGTAAAGTGGCCTTCTCATCATATCATTTCTGGGTACATTATACCCACATGATACTGGTGATGTTAACTTTCAGCATTTTGATTAGGTAGTGTTTAAAAGGTTTCTTCAGTGTAAAGTTAGTATTTTTTTCTTTCTGTAGTTTATTATTTCTTATATTCTTTTAATGATTCCTTATATTTAAACTCATGATAAGCCAATATGTGAGGAATTAATTAATTCTCATTTAAGAGATGAGAAAATAGGCAGGGAAATATTATGGTCAAGGATAAGGTTCTGCAGTAAGCAGAGGAGATTGTCTTAGTCAGTTTAAACTTTTGTGACAGAACACCATAGAGTGAATGGATTAAAGAACAAATATTTATTTCTCACAGCCTGGAGGCTGGGAAGTCCAAGATCAAGGTGCTGGCACATCCTGTGTCTGGTGAGGGCCTTCTTATTTTATAT
>NW_007838022.1:0-729 GCF_000696425.1 Galeopterus variegatus
ATTAATTAGCATTCTGGACTAATGTAATCAGAGAAATCCTCAGAAAACATAAGGGAGAAAAACAGAACTAAGATTTATTGAGCAAATATTATATACCAAGCCCTATGCTAGAAGAATTACATACATTCTTTTGGTTAATCATAACAACAAACCTATAAATAAGCCCATTTTATAGATGTATCAACAGAGCCTCACAGAGGTTAAATAACTACTGCCCAAGCCTATTCAGGCAGAAAGGGTTAGAACTGAGGTTTGAAACAAGGAGCATATAGTCTCATTGCCTACATTCTTCCCCTGGGCCAAACTGCAAAGAAAAGTTGGGCATAAAAACATTTCAAAGGGAAACTAGGCCTTGCTTATTAGTTTGAAATGTGGATCTCAGTAAAGATAGGGTCAAACTCTACCCTCAAATTTTGAATCAGAATGTCTGAGAGGAATATAAAAAGAGTGATTGTAACATCATTTTTTACCCCATAAGTATACTGGTATACAACAGTAATTTCTCAATTTACAATTTAAAAATAAAAATTTTATAACAAAGATCAGAGAAGAAATAAATGAAATAGAGATTCGAAAATGGTACAAAAGATGAATGAAACTAAAAGTTGGTTTTTTGAAAAGATAAACAAAATTGGCAAGTCTCAGCTAGACTAAGAAAAAAAGAGAGGTGACAAATAAAATCAGAAATGAAAGAGAAGACATTACAACTGATAACACAGAAATACAAAG
>NW_007838023.1:0-729 GCF_000696425.1 Galeopterus variegatus
GATTTGTTGTTAAATTGGTCTTTTTAAAAATACATCCTCATCTATTAGAAGATCTCTCATGAAATAAAAATCTGGGTTTGTATTGCCACTGTAACTCTCAAAATCTCAATAATTTTTATATCAATGGGTGATCAATAATAGATTTCAGTTTTGGAAAGTAGAAGAAAATAAATTAATCTATTAGAAAGACACTCAAAAATTTTTCCCTAGAAGTCTGTGGATAATAATTCCTACAGGGAATGCCTCTCTATTCATATTTGCCTTGAGATTTGTTTATCAAATCTATTTAATTTATCCCATATTTATTGGGTACCTACTATATGATACGTAATTAAAAAACCACAATGTATCCAAACAAAATACTGTGATACTGGGATGGGCACACCATTTCAGGAAATGGTATGTGCCTAACTGCTGACATTAATCGATTGTCATTTAAAAATATTAAACACTGGGGCTGGCCCGGTGGCGCACTGCTATAGCGCGCCGCTTGGGAGCGCAGTGGCGCTCCTGCCGAGGGTTCGGATCCCACATACAGACCGGTTCCCGCTCACTGGCTGAGCGAGGTGCGGGTGCAACACTGAGGGTTGTGATCCCGTTGCTGGTCCTGGTCCGGTGTGGGGGCGACACTGAGGGTTGCGATCTGTTGCTGGACACGGAAAAGGACGAAAAGGAAAAAAAAAAAAAATTAGACACTGGACTCGTAGGAATGGTTCTTTAGAGAGCACT
>NW_007838024.1:0-729 GCF_000696425.1 Galeopterus variegatus
ATATTTACACAGAACATCTTCCACTTTCCTTAGCAGAGTTTTGCTGCTGTTGTGTTGTTTGTTATTATTGTTACTCTAAGTGTAAAGATCTTGGCCATATTTTGGTCAGTTTTCCGCCAAGTGTTTAATGCTTTCAGATGCTATTAAGGGTGCTTTTAAATTTTTAATTTTTATTGTTCACTTATTGGGCCTCCTAGATCCTAATGATTCTCTGTATAAACATTCACTTCATGGTTTAATTTGTGTTAATAGAGGCTGTTTTCTTCTTTCTAAACTATGTTTATTATTCCTTTTTCTGCTTCATGAAACTAAAAGCAAAAATGTCCAATACAATACCGAATAGAAGTAGTGATGGTGAACACTCTTGCCTTGCTGCCAAACTTAGGGGAAAATTTTTTTTAGCCATTAAAAAAGGGGATTGGTCTTAGTTGTTCTTATATGTAAGTGGCCTTTTCTTGATGGAGAAAATCCCTAGTTCTTGTCAAGCAGACAAGCAGTCCCTGAGCAGTACTTTGTTGGCAGCTTCTAAGTACTCTTGTCACACTTTAATCGATTGAGCCAGAAAGGAAATGCGAAACCAAATGCACATACAGCACGTGTAACTCAGACAACAAAGGCAGGGTAAGCGTGACTCAAATTTCTGACTCCCTAGTCCCACAGCACAGCACTGAACAGAAAGGGCAGATGACAGATAAAATAACACGTGGGTGTCTCTGTAACTATAGAGAT
>NW_007838025.1:0-729 GCF_000696425.1 Galeopterus variegatus
TCTAATCACATGACTCCTTGAAAGTGGACAGAAGAGAGAACCAGAGGGATGGCAACATGAGAGGGACTGGGCCCACTGTTGCTGACTTTAAAAATGACTATGAAAATAAAAATTCCATGAACCCAGAAATGCAGGTGGCCTCTAGAAGCTGGAAAGGGCAATAAAACAAATTCTCTCTGAGAGCCTCCAGAAAGGAAAACAGCCCTGCCAACACCATGATCTTAGTCCAGTGAGATCTCTGTTGGACTTTTAACCTACAGAACCGTAAAATAGTAAATTTGTGTTGTTTTAAGCCATCAAATTTGTGATTATTTATTACTGCAACTATAGAAAATGAATATACATACTTTATATCTAAATTACTATGGTAATTTATAGGTTAAATAGCTTAAACAAATTATTGCAAGGTAGAAATGTTAAAAATATATTGTGTTAATGTCCCATTAAATATCTTTCCATTTTTATTTTAATACATTTCTTATAAAATTATACACTGTATAGGTAAGGCTTTTATAAAATTATATGTACCTCTAACCTTCCATAACAAGTTGAGGCATAATAGAAAACTTTGAAGGAGATTTTGAAGAAAACGCACTAAAGTGAAAGGCATTAAAATTACACCATTGTATGCAAACAATTTTATTTCAGACCCCTATGACAAATTAAAAATGACAACTACATTTGACCAGGACAAATGACATTCATGTTTTTCAGATGGGAGAAAAAAAA
>NW_007838026.1:0-729 GCF_000696425.1 Galeopterus variegatus
ACAGCTGGGCTTTTGAACTCCAATAGAGACCTGTCACTGAATGTGGGCTGCCCCTGGGAAAGGGGCACAGTGTGGGTGAGGAGCTCCCTTAGAATGAGGGCAATTCTTGAACGGGGCTCACCGGTGAGCTTTAGCAACCAACATTCCCGGCAACCGGGAAAATCCCTCTGTTCTCATGGCGGGACCTTCGTCCCTCCTCTTAGAGGTAGTGGAAGCACGATACAGCTTCCGCTACATAAATCTGGTGAGTGTGTCCTTTTATTTAGAAATTAAAACTTAAATAACATTTGAAGGCTGACTGGTTTGCTCACTTGGTTAAAACGCGGTGCCGATAACACCAAGGTCAAGTTCGGATCCCCTCACAGCCAGCCGCCAAAAAAGAAAAAAGAAAAAAGGTAAAACAACATTTGAGCAATTTCAATACTCAGGGGGAAAAATCTAATTTCGGACTATGACATTCATATTTAGCTATCAAAAATCAGTAAGTTTAGTTTTTTTGGATGAATTTTGTTACAGTTTCCCCAATCTTTTTATGTATTCCTGAAAATTTCATTTTTCTTCTAGTATCTTTTTCTTTCAGTCTGAAGAGCTTCCTTGAATTTCTTGTAGTTTAAGTAGGCTGGCAACAAACTGTCTTTGTTGTTCCTTGATTTGAAAATTCTTTATTTCCCTATTTCTCCTCTATTCCCAAAGGATATTTTCACTAGATATATAATGAGTTGAGATTTT
>NW_007838027.1:0-729 GCF_000696425.1 Galeopterus variegatus
GTGAGAATGAAGGGGGCAATCATATAGGTACAGAAATTTCAGGAAACTTGATCATTTTTAACATATGGCTTCCAGAATTGACCTGGACAATGGTCACATAGACTACTTACTGATGGTAGAACTGAGAGAGAATTATGAGGAGGTTTTCACTGGCTGTTCACTTTCCATAGGCCAGAGCCTAGTCCCATGCAAAGGAGACCAGGGAATGCAGCTGGGTATCAGCAAGAAAGGGAAATGGGTTTGATGAACAATTTGTCATTTTCTGCCATAAACACCATTCAGTAGCACACAAAACATACACGTTTTCTGATGTGAGATTATAAAATCTGGCCTGAGTTTTCTTAGCAGCTATTTGACATCTTGACATAGGTTAAAGCAAAGTTTTTCAGGAAACGGACTTTCATAATAGTACTTCTATAGTGGCTCAATAACATAGCACTTTCTCAAGCAAAAATTCCTGGCATGGTATAACTATTTGGGCCATATATGAGCGGATGTTGCAATTTCAAATGAATCAACAGTAGTAAAAAAAGAGAAGAAAGGAAGTAGTCCCCGTCACCCATCACACACACATCCATCCCAAACACGTAAATATCCTTAGCACAGTAATAACATTGGCTCAGATACAGTGAAGGGTGAGGACAACTCAGATTTGCTTGGCTACTTAGGGTGAAAGTGGGCTTGGATCTGAACCAGGAAAGTTGAGACAATGAAGATTTTGATTATGAG
>NW_007838028.1:0-729 GCF_000696425.1 Galeopterus variegatus
AGTCCTGAGTTTGGACTTCGGCTTCACGATTATTCCCAAGAGCAAGTTATTTGTATTTAAACCTAAGACTATAATTATAAGGTTAAGATAAGGCTAATAACAGTTTTCGACCTCATTAAATTCTTATGAGTAGAAAATGAGATAATAAACAAAATATTTCCTATAGCATCTAGCACATAGTAAACACAATGAATATTAACCACTATTACATTATCGTTTAATCCTGCATTCTAGAAGTGTACATTGTGTCTGCTATATTCCAGACGTTGTACAAGGTATTGAGGATATGAGAGTTTGAAGTTCCTGACTTTATCAGTTCACAAAATCTGGTAGAGAGAAGAGAAACAAATAGCGGTATTATGTGACAAGTGCAGTGGCAGAGGGACATGAGTATATAGCTTAGGGAAGCCAAGGGAGACACCACAGATAAGACAACATTAAACTTTTAGATAGCATACAATTGAAAGTCCTTCCATTGATGCAGACTTTCAGAAATATTCCTGATTAGGTTTTAGCTATACCATATTCCTTATAGGTAATATTTCTGAGAATAAGTTATATGCTTCTAAAATCTGCCATAATTTCTTCAGTCTGTTAAGGATGCTATCTAGAACACCTCTAGATCTAGAAAGAACACCTCTATTGTTACTTATTTAGAAAGAACACCTCTATTTGTGTTTTTAGGGTTTTTTTTGTATTGTTTTGTTTTTTTCTATTTCCCCGGATGGT
>NW_007838029.1:0-729 GCF_000696425.1 Galeopterus variegatus
TTTTACCATGTAAGATAACATGTTCATAGGTTGTAGGAATTAAGACATGGACGTATTTGTGTAAGAGGGTAGTATTCAGCTTACCATAGTCAGTGTGATTTTAATTTCTATCACTAAAACCTCGAAGAGTTCTTCTGAACTCTTTAGCTTGTTCTCCTTAAATCTTAAAGAACTTGTGTCTGCAGGTTGTGGTCATGGTCCAACCTTCAGCAAGAAGAAAAGAATGTGTGTGGGACAGGAAATAAGCAAATCATTACGTAGGGGAACATAAAATGCAGAGATTTGCACAGAACACCTAATGTACATTTAAAAAAATAATCTGTATACCGTATATGCTGTAACGATGCTAGACTGTCTCTGGGATGTTTTCTGTAGACGGGGTTGGTTATCTTTGGATGTCCTTCCTATAAGATCCTTTAATTCTTCTGTATCCTTAGAAATTGAGTTTCTTTATAATTAGGGTGACACTATAATTTATCACTCAAATAAGAATAATTTTTAAAAAGATAGAAGGTACTTTTTTACTGAAACATCCTTGATTGTACATATCTGTGGGGTATAGAGTCAAATATCAATATCTGTGTGCTATATGTGATACTCAAATGAGGATAATTAGTATATTCAATATTAAGGGAGGTATTGGTAAGAAGGTACTTTTTATAATTAATCCAGAATAACAGGCATACAGTAGAACTCTACTGAGAAACTAGAATATGCATTTATCCTATT
>NW_007838030.1:0-729 GCF_000696425.1 Galeopterus variegatus
CACTGAGGGTTGCGATCCGTTGCCGGTCATGAAAAAAGACAAAAAAGGGAAAAAAAAAAAAGGTTGGAAGAAGGGGCCAAGAGCCAAGGAATGTGGCAGGCTTTAGGAGCTGGAAAAGGCAAGGAAATGGATTCTTTCCTAGAGGCTCCGCAAGGAACACAACCTTGCTGACACCTTGGTTTTAGCCCAAGGAAAGCATGTTGGAATTCTGAGCTACAGAACTATAAGATAAAAAACGTGTGTCATCTTAAGTCACTAAATTTGTGGTATTTTGTTACAGCAGCAATAAGCAGTGACTAATACGTTGGTCAACATTCAGTATTGTCAGTCTTTTACTTGTTAATAATTTTAAAGATCAAAAAAGATATTGTATGTTCATCTTAGTTGCCTTCTTGGTTATTAGTGATTTCAGACAGTTTTTCCATATGCTTTTTGGATTTCCTTCTGATTTGGGGGTTTCTGTCTGTGTCCTTGGCCCATTTTTCTTTTATATTGTTCTATTTTATTATTGATTTGTAAGAGATTTTTATATATTCTGGAAATTAAATTTTGCAGGTATTTTGCCCAGTTTTTCAAACTTGTTATAACACTTTGGCCATTTTTTAAAATATAAATTTTAGATATCTAATCATTCTTTTCCTTTATGTTTTCTATCTGCATTATTTAGAATAACATTTCTCTTCTTAAGGTTATAAAGATATTCATATGTTTTTTCATGTTTTGACATTT
>NW_007838031.1:0-729 GCF_000696425.1 Galeopterus variegatus
AATGAGTTTACTTAGATCGATTAGCTTTCTCTGATGAGTTTATTTAGAACGATGAGCTTGGACTGATGAGTTTAAATAGATCGATGAGCTCCGTCCGATGAGTTTACTTAGGTCGATGAGCTCAGTCTGATGAGTTTACTTAGATCGATTAGCTTTCTCTGATGAGTTTATTTAGAACGATGAGCTTGGACTGATGAGTTTAAATAGATCGATGAGCTCCGTCCGATGAGTTTACTTAGGTCGATGAGCTCAGTCTGATGAGTTTACTTAGATCGATGAGCTCGGTCTGAAGAGTTTTCTTAGATCAATGTGCTTGGTCTGATGAGCTTACTTAGATCAATGAGCTTGGTGTGATGAGTTTACTCAGATCGAAGCTCTTGGTCTGATGAGTTTACTTAGATAAATGAGCACAGTGTGATCAGTTTACTTAGATCGATGAGCTTGGTGTAATGAGTTTACTTAGATTGAAGTGCTTGGTCTGATGAGTTTACTTAGATCGAATAGATTTCTCTGATGAGTATACCAAGATCGATGAGCTCGGTCTGTTCAGTTTACTCAGATCGATGAGCTTGGTGTGATGAGATTACTTAGATCGAAGGGCTTGGTATGATGAGTTTATTTAGATCCATTCGCTTGGTTTGATGAGTTTGTTTAGATCGATGAGCTATGTCCGATGAGTTTACTTAGATCGAATAGCTTTCTCTGATGAGTTTACTAAGATCGATGAGC
>NW_007838032.1:0-729 GCF_000696425.1 Galeopterus variegatus
TCCAACCTGTTTTAATCTTCTTGTCAGACAGGGTGACTGGTACTAGTCTGACTGGGTTGGGCTTTGTAGTATTGAGTCTGGCAAAGGAGTTCTCACCTTGTTTGTTGAAATTTAGGTGCTAGCCTGGGATGACCAGAGCCAGACACTGCCGGAAGCCCCTGGGGCTTCTGAGCCTTGGGGGATGGTCTGTCCCTCATCCCCCAATGGGGTTTTAGCCACGCCCCCCCACCTTCTGCAACCAGGCCAGTGAGGGAGCCACTGTGGGCCACTACTGTCCCCTTTATCCCCTTTGCTCTCTCTCTCCCATCCCTCTGCAACATCTCAGAACGTGAAAAAATTAACAAGTAAATAAAATTTATTTTTTTTTTAAAAAGAAATGTAGGTGCTAATGTTTTACACTTAGTGTTTATTGTGGGCGAGGCACTGGTTTGAGTGTTCTCTACATAAGAAGTCTTTTATTCCTCACAAACTACGTTATGAATCGGGAGTAGATGTTTTTAGTGCTTTGCAGATAAGAACACTGAAGCACAGAGAAATTAAGCATCTTGGTCAAAGTCAAAATACTAAAAAGTGTTGGCAAAGGACCACATAATGTATGATTTTATTTGTATGATATGTCCAGAATAGAAAAATCTATAGAGACAGAAAGTAGAGCAATGGTTGCCTAGGGTTGGGGAGCTGAGGGTGAGGGGCTTAAGGGTTAACAGCTAAGGGGTGGGGCCCAACTAA
>NW_007838033.1:0-729 GCF_000696425.1 Galeopterus variegatus
TTCTTTGCTGATGTTTTGTTAAAGGCAACACGTGTGTGTGTGTGTGTGTGTGTGTGTGTGTGTGTGTGTGTGATATCAGTTTTTGTAGAATTTCATTTATTTAATCCTGATAATTGTAACAGACCTCATTTGTTTTACATATTTGTATTTCTAAGGGGTGATACTTTTCTTTCTTAATTATAATTAAGAGAAGGCATGGTGTAGCTGAAAGATAAATAAATGTAAAATGACCTACATTTGTCCCAGGCCTGTCACATGACAGAAGTATGCCCTTTGGCAACTGACTTAAGTGGCCTGGACCTCAATGTCTTGTTCATGTGATACTTGTGTAGCATGAGAGCTAATTGGAAAACAGAGCTACATGTTTGTTAACATGTTTGTCTTTCAGATCCAAAATTCTGTGGATGTATGTTTCACTAAATTCCAGAAAAATGGAGATAATAACACTACCTGCCTTATAAGGTTGCTATGAAGATAGAATAAAATAATCCTTGTAAAGCACCTCAAAGAGTACCTAGGACACTATACATGTTCCATAGGTGTTCATTCTTCTCTTATCATTATTATTTCGGCTACATGGGAGGAAACAAGGCACTTACTAAAAAATCTGATTCAAAGTGGAATAACTAATATTAAAGATAAATTATCCGGTACCCTGGGTGACTCTTCTAGATGCTGTAGGTGTTACGGGTGTACAAAAGCTTGCTCCTCTTCTTCCAGGATTTATAT
>NW_007838034.1:0-729 GCF_000696425.1 Galeopterus variegatus
TTTTTTTTTTTGTACAAATGGGACATATACTTAAAAATGATGAGACTTTTAACTTGGGACATACTCATACTAAAAAATTATTGGTTGTTTATCTGGAATTCAAATTTAATCAGGCACCTGGTAATTCTAATCAGCAAAAACCTGGTCACATGGACATACCTGGTAGCAAAAAGTCTAAGAAATGTAATCTTTAGCTAGGTTGTAAAGTATCCAATCACAACTTGAGGTTTTAATTACTAAAAGGAAGAAGGGGAGAGTGGATACTGGGTAAGTGGTGGGATTCAGATGAAGGAGGCTCAGAGAGCCAGGGCTGGAATGTAGGTCTGTGTGACTGTAGCGCTTGGCCAGGTGGTGGCAGTGAACGCAGTGTGGGGGATGAGCGTCGTGCAACTTTGAGAGATGGAAGGAATCATTCAACCCTTGATTCTGACATTGCAGTGGAGTAAGAGGGAGGGGAACCAAGAATGAAGAGGACACTTTCCTCCTTCCTCCTGCACTATTTTCAAGCACTGGGAAGTGCTGAGACTGGATCTAAGGTAGTCTTATTTGTTTTTGGCTTCAATAGAATAAAATCCTGTCTCTTCCTCCTTGAAAAAAAATAATAAGAGTATATGCTCTTGAGAGTGGCAACTGTGACACCAATGGAAATGTAAACTCTAGGAAGAGGGGGGCCGGCCCGGTGGCGCACTGCTGCAGTGCGCCGCTTGGGAGTGTGGCGGCGCTCCTGCC
>NW_007838035.1:0-729 GCF_000696425.1 Galeopterus variegatus
AGAATATATACCTGCTGAGCATCACTAATCCAAAAATCCAAAATTTGAAATGCTCCATGAGCATTTTCCTTGAGTGTCACATCTGTGCTCAAAACGTTTCAGATTTTGGAACATTTTGGATCTCAGATTTTCAGATTAGGGACGCTCAACCTGTAATAGTGTTGCCCACTGAAAACTGTGGTGGTAGGAGGAGGATGTGGCTGCCAACTGGATGGTAAAGGGGACCCAGCGTTCTTTCCGCTGGACTCCTTTACATGGCCACATTCTCTGGCATGGTTGCTGTTACTTAGTCAGCTTTCTAAGCATGAAAACTGGAGGTGGAGAGAAAAAGAGAGAAGTGAAAGAAGCCACAGGAACGCCCCAGGGAGTTGCTCAGAATAGTTACCTGCACTTCGGGAATGACAGGTCAGCAGGACCTTACACCAGAGCCCACTGGCTTCCCATGGTTGGCGTCTGCTTTCTAGTGATGATAACCTTCCAACCTACCTGCCAGGCTGCAGGGGAGGGAAGTCTGTTTTGTGGCTTGCTAGGTCCCGTGAGATTGATGGACACCTGAAGAAGTAGAGAAAGCTGCCCGACCTCCACCCACTCTGAATTTCTGTGCTTCCTTCTGGTTTTGTGTGTTTTCTTGACCTAACTCATAGAAACTGTGTTTCAGAATGGGATATAAACCTAAGCTTGTCCCGCCACCCAGTCCTGCACAGGAATTGAGCTCATTCTTCCATCCGC
>NW_007838036.1:0-729 GCF_000696425.1 Galeopterus variegatus
GGTTAATGATGTTAAACAACTTTTGCAATTTCAATTCTTTTAAGCTTGTCAAGGTTTTTTTTGTTGTTGTTTATTTGACTCAGGATATAATCTATCTTGTTGAATATTCCATGAGCACTTGAAAAAAATTTATATTCCACCATTGTTGGATGTAATCTACATATACCAATTAGATCCTACTGATTGGCTGTACTGTTTATTTCTTCTACATCCTTGCTGATATTCTGTCTAGTTCTACCAGTTGCTGAAAGTGGGGTGGTATAGCCCCCAACCATAACTGTAGATTTGTCTACTTCTCCTTTCTTCTCAAGTTTTTGCTCCATGTACTATGAGGCTCTATTGTTTGGTGCATATGCATTTAAGATTTTTATGTCTTTCCAGTGGATTAATTCTTTTATCATTATATAATGTCTCTCTTTGTCTGTAGTGATTTTCTTTGCCCTGAAGTCTGCTTTATCTGATATTAATATACTAACTTATGTAACATACCAATATATTTATATAGCATATATATTTATATAGCATGTTAACATTAACTTACATAATGTTCTTGAAATGACATAAATAGAGAAATGGATAATAGATCATTGGTTGTAGGGGTTAAGGAGAAAAGGGAAGGAAGGAGGTGGCTATAGCTATAAAAGGGTAGCATGAGGGATTCTTAGGAGAGAAGTGTTCTGTATCTTAACTCTGGTGGTGGTCACATAAACCCACACATGTAGAATTATT
>NW_007838037.1:0-729 GCF_000696425.1 Galeopterus variegatus
GTACTCTACCTCTTGGAGCAGGGATCAGCAAACTACAGCCTGTGGGCCAAATGTGGCCCCCTCCTGTTTTTGTAAATAAAGATTTATTGAAACACAGCCACACTCATTATTTATATACTATCTCTGGCTGCTTTCACACTATAATGGTAGAGCCGAATAGTTCTCACCTAGACCTTTAAACTGACAAAACCTAAAATATTTACTCTGATCCTTTACAGAAAACCTTTGCTGATACCTGTTTTATAACACTGAGACAATCCATAATATCTAAAGTTGAAATGTGTTACTAAAAAAAAAAAAAAAGACTCTGTCTTTTATTTATTTATTTTTTTTATTTTACTTTTTTTCCTTTTTGTCTTTTTTCGTGACCGGCAACAGATCGCAACCCTCAGTGTCGTGCCCGTACCAGACCGGGACTGGCAACGGGATCGCAACCCTCAGTGCCGTGCCCGCACCTCGCTCAGCCAGTGAGCGGGAACCGGTCTGTATGTGGGATCCGAACCCTCGGCGGGAGCGCCGCCACGCTCCCAAGCGGCGCACTGTAGCAGTGGGCCACCGGGCCGGCCCAAGACTCTGTCTTTTAAATTGTTTTAATAATTTTTTAAATTGTAGAGGTATCTCTATTGACAACATTTTTATCCAACATATGCATGCATATACATGCACCAAGTGATGTCTAAAGCAAAGTTCACTGAATGTTAATACTTGTTACTTCTGAATGGTAAGATC
>NW_007838038.1:0-729 GCF_000696425.1 Galeopterus variegatus
GTTTATTTGTATAGTGGGGAATACTTTACAACAGCTAAAATATGTAAGATTTGACAGCCTACGTGATGGGTACTAAGGTATTTGTTATGCTACTCATTTCGTTTTTCTATATGATTAAAGTATTTCACACTTTTATAAATTAGCCAGAAAAAAAAAAGCTTGGAGCAGTATTTTTCAATATTTGGTCCACAACCACCTGCATCAAAGTCACTCAAGATACATGAGGGTACTTCAAAAACTTTGTGGAAAAATATAATTAAATGATTATACTAATCCAGGCTGGCCTGTTAGCTCACTTGCTTAGAGCATGGTACAGATAACACCAAGGCCAAGCATCCCCTTACTGGCCAGCACCAAAAATGAAACACGCACATACAAAAAACAAAAAGATAATTACAAATCTTCTGATGAACTTTTTCTACTATGCTCATATGTTAAAATGCAGATTCCTGGGGCCCTTCCTAGGCTTAATACAAGCAAATTCGGTCTGTATTTCAAACAAGGCCACCTTGGTGATTCCTAAAAGACCATTGACACAGAGTTGGGGACGAGAAAAGAGTTTAGTAGAAAACAAAATGAGAAGACCCCTGAGCTGGGGAAATGACTCATCGTGCCCCTAAGAGGCCAGGGTGGGACTCACAAGCTGCCACCACTTGACCCAGACACAGAGGAGAATCCATTCCTGAGCAGCATCTGTTAGGATTCAACTGTGAGAAATGGAGTATCCCA
>NW_007838039.1:0-729 GCF_000696425.1 Galeopterus variegatus
TTTTTTACTGCTGGTTAGTGCTTTCTGTGTCCTAAGAAAATTCTGCCTTTCCTCAGCTCACAAAGATATTTTTCTATGTTTTCTTCTAGAAAATTTAGTTTCAGCTTCTGCAATTAGGTCTATGATACATCTCAAATTGATTTTCATCTATGGCGTTAGGTAATACTAAAGGTTTATTTATTTTCCATGTGATTACCCAATTTTTCCAAAATCATTTGTTGAGGGAGTTGACATCTTAATGCTTTAAAACTTCCTATCCATAAACACGATGTATTTTTGTGATGTTTTGTAGTTTTTCACTGAACATCTTTTGCTGAATTAATTCCAAAGTGATTTGTTATTGAAATTATTGTTCATGGCATTTTCAGAAGTTTCTTTTCCAATTGTTTGCAAGTAGTGAGAAGGAAACACTCGATTTTTTTTGTTTTTATATTGACATTGTATCCTGTGATCTTGCAAAATTCGCTAATTATTTCTAGTTGTGGTCCATTGATGTCTTGGGGTTTTTTATATAAAAAACTATGTAATCTGAAAGCAAGGATACTTTTACTTCTTCTTTTTCAGTATTTAAAATTCGTATTTTATTTTTGTTGCCTTATCGCACTGGTTAAGATCTCCAATGTAATGTTGAATAAAAGTAGAGAGAAAACATTATGCCTTGTACCTTATTATAGGAGGAAAGTGCTCAACATTCAATATTAAATAGGATGTTAGTGGGAGATTGTTCAT
>NW_007838040.1:0-729 GCF_000696425.1 Galeopterus variegatus
GACAAGGGCTCATCCCTCATAGACAGCACCTTCTCTCTATATCCTCAGATGGCAGAAGTGGCAAACAAGCTCCCTCAGGCCACTTTTATAAGGGCACTAATTCCATTCATGAAGACTCTGCCCTCATGACCTAATCACCTCCCAAAGGCCCCATCTATTGCATTAAGGATTAGGTTTCAACATATGACTTGGCGGGGGGGGGGACCAACATTCACACCAATATTCATGAAATCATCCCCACCCTTGCAGGAAGAATCCAGAAATGCCCAACCCTTTTCCTTGGGGTTGTGTGAAATTAGCCCTAAACCACCCGTGGGGAGGATTTTCATCTGCCTGATGCCGGCTCTCAGGGTGTCGGGATCTGCTTCCACAACCTTGGCATTGCCTCAGGCTCTCTCTGCCCAGTGGTTGCCAAAGCACCTAAGAGGCAGGGAGCTGAGACTTCATTAAGTCCTCCCAGAACAGGTTGACGGGCACTTTGGGCCTGCTGGCAAACTGATGCTTCTTTAATAAATGTCTCCTGCATGGCCAAAGCGCTTCGAGAGTTGTTGTCACAAAAACCAACTGGTAAAGAGTTGAGGGACGAGCCTGCCCTCACTTGCTTCAAACTTCTTTAGCTACTACTCAAATCTACCAAAAAGAACCCACAAAATGTGCGTGACCAAACACACAGGTCCATTTACAACAGAAGCTTTGTCAGTGAGCCTGTGCCTGTGAGCTCTGAGGACA
>NW_007838041.1:0-729 GCF_000696425.1 Galeopterus variegatus
TCAACAGAAATTAAAATAAATGAATAAATAAATAAATAATAAAATTATACACCATGATCAACTGGGATTCATCCCAGGGAGACAAGGATGGTTCAATGTATGCAGGTCAATAGCTGTGATACTCTTCAACAAAATCAAGGGGAAAAAATGATGTGATCATCTCAACAGATGCAGAAAAAGCTTTTTTTTTTTTTCATTTTTGTCTTTTTTCGTGACCGGCAACGGGATCAGAACCCTCGGCGTCGCGCCCGCACCGCGCTCAACCAGTGAGCGGACTGGTCTCTATTTGGGATCCGAACCCTCAGCGGGAGCGCCGCCACGCTCCCAAGTGCCACACTCTACCGAGTGCACCACCGGGCCAGCCCCAGAAAAATCTTTTGATAAAAATCAACATCCCTTCATGATAAAGACTCTCAGCAAATTAAGTATAGAAGAAAAGTATCTCAGCACAATAAAACCATGTATGACAAACAAACTGCCAATATCATCCCGAGTGGGGAAAAGTTGAAAATTTTTCCTTTAAGAACAGGTGCAAGACAAAGATGCCCTTTCTCTCCGCTCTGTTTAACAAAGTATTGGAAGTACTTGTCAGAACAATCAACCAAGAGAAAGAAATAAAAGGCATCCAAATTAGAAAAGACAAAGTCAACTTATCCCTGTTTGCAAATGGCATGATCTTATATACTGAAAAACATGAAGACTCTACCTAAAAAACCCTAGAGCTGATAA
>NW_007838042.1:0-729 GCF_000696425.1 Galeopterus variegatus
AAATAAATAAATAAATAAATAAATAAATAAATAAATAAAATGGAATTACCAGAGTGAATACTCATATTTTGTGTGTTTAAAATTTGTACAATTAAAAACATCAATGAAACTAAATGTTTACATAAATTTTAATAAAAAAAATGTAGGAATATATTATGAAGCCTCAAGGAACAATGTAATATAAAAGTGTAAGTGGTAAACAAAATAAATTACCACTGTACTGTGAGTTTTGGGCAAATACTAAACACGCTGCTTGTTTGGACTTCAGTTCTCTTCACCGAGCAATGCCCTCAGAGTGGCCACACTGATGCTGCTGGTTGCTTTCAGCTTCAGCCTGTGCAAGTCCTGCTGTGCTCCTTGAGTGGAGTGTCCAGGCTTGCCACCTCTAGGCAACTTCATTCCGTAGTCTCTGGCTTCGAGCTGTGACAGTGTGTGTTCTACAACCATCAACCTGGAAAGGAATGGCCCTGTCTTAAGTTTTATTCCTGGTGTGATTCTTCCCCTCATCCCTAAGAACATCAGGGTATTTTTCTTCTTATGTCAAAGCTCAGCCTCTAATTGAATAAGGGAAGGGGAACACAATGAGGACGGAGAGGTTAGGAAGGCATTTTGAGAATGGGGAGGGTGGTAGTCAGCAAAGAGGAAAGATGTAGGGACAAGAAACTGAAGGAAAGGGATGAATAAAGCAGCTGCCTGAGAGCTAAATGTCTGGAATTGTCCACACGCATA
>NW_007838043.1:0-729 GCF_000696425.1 Galeopterus variegatus
CTTCCAGCACTGTCTTAGCTCTGGAGAATCGTCGACCACATGCTCCAGTCGCACTGAACTATGCTTTGTTCTTAACACAGGCCCACATATTTCTGCATCTGTGCCATTTGTCATGTTCTCTGCTTAGATAATCCTTTCCTTCCTATTTTTAATATCTGTAATCCAGATTACTCCTTAATTTAAGACCCAACCCAAATATTGCTTCCACACTACTTTATCTGATTATGCCACCTCAAAGTGGGGGAAAATCCTCCTCTCCTCTAAACACCTAATAGACTTTACTCTTCTCACTTCCTATCTTGCAATGTAATTATTGTGTTCTTTTTTTTTAAAAGATGACCGGTAAGGGGATCTTAACCCTTGACTTGGTGTTGTCAGCAGCACGCTCAACCAGCGAGCTAACCGGCCATCCCTACATGGGATCCGAACCCGTGGCCTTGGTGTTATCAGCACCACACTCTCCCAAGTGAGCCACAGGCCGGCCCGTAATTATTGTGTTCTACCTACCGTAATCTATTGTAATCGTCTCAGTGACAAGATTTTTTTTCTCAATCCATCTTTATTTTCCTCATTGCCTAACACAGCGCCAGCACATAACAAATGCTGTTGGCCCATTACTGACTGGATGAATGGCTGATTTTCTTTCTTCTTTACCCCATACGTACTGCGCTAACCAGAACACATTTCCCCATCAGAAGCTAATGCAGAAGACGCTGGTTTACGTTTGTG
>NW_007838044.1:0-729 GCF_000696425.1 Galeopterus variegatus
GTCTACTGTTTTCTTGTATGGCTTCTGTTTCGTTGGCCTTGGGAATTCCTTTCTATCCAGACGTTAGAAAATATTCATCTAATTTTTTAAAAAATAATGCATTGTTTACGTTAAACTCACCAAATTAAAAGTAAAGTGTGAAACAAAGATTCAAATGGATTTTTTTCATATAGTAAATCCCCCAGCATTTTGTAGTGAGTCATCTATCTTCCCCCAGTTAATTTGTGGTGCTTCCCTTTATTTTATATTTCAAGGTCTTTTACTGTTATGTCCATGAATTTTTTGGATATTAGTACTTGGGGGAGGATATGATAATACTTTTTTCCTGACATTTTATTATAAAAAAATTTCAAGCATTACAGCAGAATTGAAAGAATTGTGCAGTGAACACCCCTACATATACCAGCTAGAAGCTACACAATATTTTCCCACTTTTTCTTTACCATCTATTTATTCATATAGTAATTTTTAAACCTTCTGAATCATTATTTGAATTCCAAAGTCAAATATCAAAGACATTTTCCCTAGTACGTTTTTTCTCTAATTTGTAGGTTTGATTTCTAGGACACTTCTGGCAATTTATATTATTAGTGCAGTAAGATAGTGAACAACACAATAAAAAATAACAAGAGAAACTACTTCCCAAAATATGTTTTGGTCATTTAGCTTTATGAATATGGTTTGATTTTTAAGGGTTATGATGATTATTTACATAAGGTGAATTTGTTT
>NW_007838045.1:0-729 GCF_000696425.1 Galeopterus variegatus
CCTCTAGGAGACTATCCAGACTCTGTGAGCGATTATTCTGAAGCTTTCCTCACTTGTCTGGGGAGGCAGTGAAGTAAGGCTCTGCCCACTATAAGGAGTAGAGGAGAAACAGGTAGTACTCCTTACCAAGTGTACAGTTTTTGTCTAAGAAAGCCTCACTCCAAAAACTCTCCTTTTAATTCTTACTCTTCTTCAACATAGCCTGGAAATGGATGATGGGTGGAGGATATCAGGATCCACATTGTATTTCTTACTATTACTGGGGATGAACCTATTCTGTTTAGAATATATAGATCAAATATTCCTTGGGTCCCCAGATTTGGGAATTCTTTGAGGGTTGAATACAACAAAAATTTCCCAATTGACATTGATAATGCTTCTGTTATTCTCCCGGAGAGTCACACATTGTAGTGACTATTGTTAGATCATATCCCATCTGTCATATTTATTGCATCACATTGCATAGCATTTTTTAAATTTTTATAAGTTTACAACATGTTTTAATAACCCCTCACTGCTATTTATTTCCTCAAAATTCGCTTAGCTTTTCTCACCTCATGGAAGAATTCTTCAACTCTATACCGTTACAGAAATTAAAAATATTAAAAATCAAAATGGAATTTTTAGTTTATTTTTTCTTTTAATAGAATCTGAAGTTATTTTCATCTTTTTTTTTAATAAGTGGCAGCATTTGCAGATTTTAGGGAGTTTGTATTTTAGAAATGTATT
>NW_007838046.1:0-729 GCF_000696425.1 Galeopterus variegatus
TATACAATGGAATTCCATTCAGCCATAAAAAAGAATGAAAACCTATCATTTACAACAAGATAAATGAATGTGGGGGACATTATTTTAAGTGAAGTAAGCCAGGCAGAGAAAGAAAAATATCACATGACTTCAGTCATATGTGGAATCTGAAAAAAAAACAAAGTTGATATTAAAGAGGCAGAGAGTAGATCAGTGGTTACCAATTAGATAGGAAGAATAAGTTCTGGTGTTCTACTGTACAGTAGGGTGACTATGGTTAACAGTCAAGTTTTATATATTGCATAATAGCTACAGGAGAGGCTTTTGAATGTTGTCAGCAGAAAGAAATGATAAATGCCTGAGGTAATTGATACTTTAACTACCCTGACTCTGTTATTATACAACATATATGTCAGGCTGGATCCCAGACCCCTCTGCCACATCCTGTCCAGGTTGTGAGTCAGGTAGTTGGAAAAAAGATTCTGGCAGCCAACAGTAGGGTAGACATGCTTTATTCTGGCATGAGCTCTGCCAGCCAGTGGTTCAGCTGTTGTCTTTTTATACCAAAAGTACCCAATAGTGGAAATGAGCCAAGGAATATATGGGCACACATGTGCAGTTACACTACTCTAATACAACTTGTTTACAGCGGATGAGTTGAATCATACCCAGCTGGATATGAGGCAAGCGGGCCTGACTATACTGACTCCATTTTCCTCACATACATATGTATCAAAACATCAGATTGTA
>NW_007838047.1:0-729 GCF_000696425.1 Galeopterus variegatus
ACCAGTTTTAGTTGAACTTCCTTTAGAAAATATGTGTTCGGGCAGAAAAAATTGTAGGGGTGAGCAATGGGCCAACATATTGAATTTATAGTAGGTGCAAATGAGGCAGACATAGTCTGCAAACATAGACACTGTTTAATTCTAAAGATGTTTAGTTTATAGTAGGTTCACCAGCACATTTTCTAAGTAAAGAAGGAATTTCATAAATTAGAATGCTTGGATTATCTCAATAAGACAAGATAAATAAAAGACTTAAAAAAATTTTTTTTGTTTATTTTTAATCAACACACAATACTATGTGTGTATGGGTTACAGTGTGATGTTTCAATACATATACACAATATATAATAATTAGGGTAATTGGCATTTCCATCACCTCAGATATTTATCATTTCTTTAATAATAATATATTGCATATTTCAAAATAGCAAGACGAGAGGATAAATAAAAGACTTTTCAGAAGGAGTACACTATCTAGTACTTATATACATAGCCATTTTTCTGTCCTCAACACTTCCCCTTTTGGCAAACATATTTTCTCTCTGGTTCTCTCCAAGTAATTTTGACAAGCACAGGGAAAGACAGGAGAAGGCCTCCCTCAGAATTAAGTCAAATTCAGATGGTTTTGCTAACAACTCATACATATTCTTTTACAACTCCAAAGTGGAAAAAAAAAAAAAAATCAGTCCAGTCAAATTAAAGGGCAAGGCAATGAACTTGGTTGAGTTT
>NW_007838048.1:0-729 GCF_000696425.1 Galeopterus variegatus
GGGCGGGAGCGCCGCCGTGCTTCCCAAGCGGCACACTATCCAGTGCGCCACCGGGCCAGCCGCTAGAGGGTCTTTGTTCAGGAGTGGGACCACCTTGCTATTGACTGAGGACTTAGAATACCAATAGCCAGGCTGCTGTCAGCTACTGAATTCAAACAATTGTGTCCTCCCAAATATTCACTGCTCTGATTCCTGCCTATCAACTGGGAACCAATTTACTTTTTCATAGCTCCCTTACCTCTTTTGACACAACCATTCCTCAGAGACTGTTTCTATTCATGATATGTTTTTATGAAGTGGGGGTGGGGGGTGGGAGGAGTTGTCCCCCAAAGCATGTTGTGAAGTTAACCATTTGTCCAAAATTTAAAATTCTATTATTTATTTAGTTATTACTTTTCTTATATCTAATCTATTTTTTCCTTCTAGAATGCTTATTTGCACATTAGTATGTTGTATCTCTCTTCTAAGCTTCTCTTTTTATTTGTGGTTTCAATTTTTTTAGGTTCTTTGCAATAATTTTTTTTATTTGATGTTTCAGACCATTAATGTACTTTCTCAGCAGTTCTGTTTTTCCATCATGCTATTGTATTTTAAATTTATAAATATTGTTTTTAGATCTGGATGTCACATTTTGTGCTCTTTTCATTTCCTGAGAATTCTTACTATAATGTCACTTTACTGCAGAGCCTTGGACCATCATGCCCTTAATAATGGATGTAGTGATTGGTT
>NW_007838049.1:0-729 GCF_000696425.1 Galeopterus variegatus
ACAGTCATCAGCTCTCTTAAGTTTCTAGAGTCTGTGCACACCTGCCTATAACCAGTATTCTCTTCATCATTATTATCCTGAGATACATGATCACTTGCTCCTCAGACTCAGTTTTACTTCTGTGGTCACTTTTTCATTTTTGGTTGACATCAGTTCCATAGTAAGCATTTCCCTGATTCCTCCTGATTTCTGAGAGAGGTCACATTGTCAACATGGTAATCAAGGACTTGCCTAATATTCTTCTTTGAACAGGCTGAGACTCCCTGCAGAGGTCTGCATAGCTTAGGGCCTCTATCAGCACTCCGTCTTATTGCTGTGCTAGGGGCGTGTGTGTGCACACTTAATTTGTATTATGATACCTCATCCATCCTGCTGTTTAGCTGGGTATCTGTAGTAAACATCCACCATTAAAACATTGGGTTTGCTCTCTCCTTATATCCTCACTCAAATAATGACCACTTAACTTCCAAACTTAACTTCCAATTTATATCCACGGATTTACATCCACATGTGTATCCTGTTAGCATACTCTCCATTCTCCTACTATACCTGTTTCTTCTGAAGAATGTGCATAGTCATTGTCATATGTCATTCTTATATTTGAGTCATTGTTATATTTGAGTCATTGTTTTGATCTTTATCCTTAATATAAATCATACTTACTTCCTTGTGTTAAAATTTCAAAGTCATTTTGTCACTCTATGTCTCTTGTTTCCAATATTGTTTCTA
>NW_007838050.1:0-729 GCF_000696425.1 Galeopterus variegatus
ATAGAAAAAAGAAAGAAAAGAAACAGGGTTTACTGAGTTTCTTAGATCAGTAAATTATTGACTTTCATTGCATTTGAGAAGTTTTTGGCCATTATTTCTTCAAATCATTCCCTGCTCTTCTTTTTTTGTGGGATTCACATTACACATACGAATGCCTGATAGTGTTCCTCAGGTTTCTGAAATTTTGCCTATTTTTCTTAAAACTTTTTTTTTCTTCTTACTTTCAGATAATTTCCACTGAACTATTTTAAATTCACTGTATTTTTTTCCCCCTAACCACATGAATCTATATTCCGGCCTCTTTAGTAAAATTTTCATTTTAATTAATCTACTTTTTATGACAAAGTTTCTATTTCCTCCTTTTAATAATTGCTATCTCTTTAATAAAAGCCTCTATTTATTGAGTCATTGTCATCATACTCTCCTTAATTCTTTAAACTTGATATTCTTTAGTTATTTGAATACATTTAAAATAGCTCCTTTGAAGTCTGTTTGCAAAATTTGAAATTTGGTGGGTAGGGAGCCCCTAAGAAATGGTTTCTATTGGTTGCTTTTTTCCCCCCTTGAATATGAGTCATGCTTTCTTGTTTTTCCACATAATTTTTAATTGAGTATTGTATTTTTTATATAACTTATTATAGTAACTCGATATTTATGTTTTTCCCCTCCCGAGGGTTGTTTTGGCTTTTGTTTGTTTCTCTTTGTTAAATCTGTGAAGTCTGTCTTCCC
>NW_007838051.1:0-728 GCF_000696425.1 Galeopterus variegatus
CACTCCGTTCCCGTCCTGGCGTCCTGAGGCCTGGAGACGGAGCAGGTGTCCATCTGTAACAACCCTTCCTTGAATGCTTTTCATCTGAACCAGAGATTTCTCCATTTGCCTCCTGCTGGGCCCTGACTTTCCACCTTCCCCCTGGGTTGGCCATTCTGGAATGAAGTTCCCCTAAATTTGCTACCTGTCCCTTGGTATTTATTGTAGCTTTCACCTGTTGAGGTGACAAAGAACACCTCCAAACCCCTCCCTCATTACAGAGGGTTGTGGTTTTGCCCCTTGACCATATAGACAGGACTAAAATGAAGCAACAAACTTGGAAGATGTCTCCTCCACGTACCCCAAGCTCCTGCAGGCGATGGGCCCACGTTCCGTCTGAGGGCTGGCCCAGGCCCTGTGCCCAGCGCCGCACACACACATTCTGAGGATTCAGTTATGCATCGCGCAGTTCCAGAGCTGAACGGACTCCTAGAGACCACCTCTCCTCACCCTCTCATGAGAGGGAAACCAAAGCTCAGAGGCAGGAAGTCGCAAAGGCTACACAGTCACTATGAGGGGGACTTGGGGCCTGCCCTCTAGATATCTGACTCACCGTTCCTGCCAGAGGGGCATGAGCTCCAGAAAAGAAGGAGCAAGATGCAGCCGCTGGCCTCTGCCAGCGATGAGGTCACCTGCGGAGGGGCGAGACTGCCTCAGGCTGGCCTCCAAGGGGCACAGCAGCAAAGGAA
>NW_007838052.1:0-728 GCF_000696425.1 Galeopterus variegatus
ATAATGGGTTTCAGGTGCTCAGTTAGTATATAACATTTATCTTGGATCCGATGTACTCCTATAAAGTTTTTGATTTTAAATTGTGAGTAGGATTCATCAAAGGGTCAAATATTCATGTGTTCCTGGTAATAGAGTAAATGCCACAGACAACCTTTTTAATGTTTTCTCTTACATCTTGATACAGTTAAAAAACACTTATCTAGTTGACATATACAGAACACTGCACACAACTGCCAAATACATATCATCTTCAAGCATACATAAAACATTTCCAAATACTTACAATAGACTATGTCAAAAATTCCAATGAATTTACATCATATAGAATATGTTCTCTGACCAAAATACATTAAGTTAAATCAATGTAAATAGATAATCATAAAATGCATATGTGTCAGAAATTGGAAACTACATATCTAAATAATCTAGAAACAGATTGTTAATAAAAATAAAAATTAAAAAATATTTATAACTAAATGATAAGCAAAGGGCCTAAAATCTATGTTTAGAATGAAATTATAAAATTAAATCCATATATTAAAAAAGATAAAAGGCAGGAAAAAAGCTAAGCATTCAACTAAAGATGATAGAAATATAAAGCAAATTAAATACAAAGAAATTAGAAAGAAAACATTAAAGACAAAACCATTAATCAAAGAAAATAAGCATATAATGAAAGAATCAACAAATGCAAGTGTTGGATATTTGAAAAGCCTAATAAAGTAGAT
>NW_007838053.1:0-728 GCF_000696425.1 Galeopterus variegatus
AGAATTCGTAAAAATCCAAGAAAGAAGATATAATCCAATTTATTAATAGGCAAAAAAAAGCCTTAGTCACTTCACATGAAATAGTTTTCCAAATCTTTTGCCATTAAGTAAAAACAAATTAAAACCAAAGTGAAGTATCATTACGTACCTGTTAAAGTGGCTAAAACCAACAATGAATAAATAAATGAATAACCAAAACTAAGTGCTGGCAAAAATGTGGAACAACTCAGACCTTCGTTGCACTGCTAGTAAAGTTATCAATTGGTAAAACCCCCCTGGAAAGCATGCACACAGCCTATAACCCAGAAAGTCCACTGCTAGGTATATACTTAACTGAAGTGCATGCATGTGTGTACCAAGAGACATATACAACAGTGTCCACAGCAGCATAATAATTTAAAATTTGACTTATTTAAATATCTATTAATAGCAGATAAATTAATTTCAGTGTCTTCATATGGTGGAATACTATACAGCAATGGAAACTGATGAATTATTGCTTCATGCTACACCATGATAAATCTCACTATAAGCAGTTTGGATTCAGAGAAGCAGAACAAACTGTGAGTGGTAAAAGATCTTTATTATAGGGATTAGAGCTTATGCAACTGTAGAAGCTTGTTAAGCCATCTATCTAAGGCTGTTGCTACTACATCTGTTCTGGGCTTGAAGCCCATAGGGCTGGCAGGTGGAAAGGAGATATGCACATAAAGTAGGGAGAGCCCCAA
>NW_007838054.1:0-728 GCF_000696425.1 Galeopterus variegatus
CCCCATTGCCCTGGCTCAGGAGACCAGGGGCTTCCAGTGATGGTTCAGTGGTCATCACTGGATTGGTTGCAGATGTTGCGGGGGGAGGGTATGTGGCCGAGGCCCTGGGTCCCCACTGTCCCAGTTCAGGAGCCAGGGGCACTTCCTGTGGTGGCTCGATGGTTATCGCTGGGCCGGTTGTGTGTGTCAGAGGGCATGGCTGAGGCCCTCAGCCCTCCCCCGTCCCTGTCTTGGGGGCCCTGGGGACTTCCAGTCCTTGTAGGTTTTATAGGTGTTCTTTGGTGATGTGAAACCTGTACTAGTTAATATCAAACTTTGTCTCTGGTCTGTGGGTACCTTGTTTTATCTTTCAGTTCTTTGTTGGATTATTCGTTGTTCCCCACTACTTAAACTCTGCACTGGAACTAATTTGTTGTCCTTTGCTTACTTCTAAAATGGGGGAACTGATGTGAAGACCAGCATTTGAGCCCTATGGGTGAGCTAAATTGCTGCTTTCCTATTAATTCCCTAGGGAAGGCTTGTTATGCAGCTCAGGTTTTCTTTCTTTTTTTTTTTTTTGTAGCCACAGGGTTTTGTTTATTTATTTATTTATTTCATTTAATTTTATTTTATCAATATATAATGTGGTTGATTATTGTGGCCCATTACCAAAACCTCCCTCCCCCTCCATCTTCCCCCTCCCTCCCAACAACAATAGCCAACAAAAAAATAAAATACTTAGGAATAGA
>NW_007838055.1:0-728 GCF_000696425.1 Galeopterus variegatus
GAGAAACTTATGCTGAGTGAAATAAGCAAAGCACAGAGGGATAAATACCACATGTACTCACCCATAGGTTGGAGCTAAGAGAGAAAGAAGGAAAGAAAGAAAGACCACAGTAGTGCATTGGACTTGCAGAGGGAGAGAACATTCTTTGGGCTACAAAGTGGAGTGGGTGAGAAAGGGAGAGGGGGAGGGAGGTTGGGGATAACTGTATGGGGGACATGAGGTACAAATGCAATTTGTGGTAATGGGTATGCTGCCAGCATGAATCTGGCCTTCACATCATCAGCCCGAAAGGTGCCGATCAGCTTTGTATCTCATGAGTATTCAAAACCAATTTTTTAAAAAAAAGTTTCCAGAAAGAAATAAACTAGAAACAACTTTTCACATATTACATCAGTAGAGCTCTACGCTATATTATCTGCACCATGCTGCGACTTATTCAGTGTTTTGTATTGAAGTTTTAATAAATACGAGTAATATATAAAAAAGAAGTTCCCAGAAATAAAAAAGGAATTTAAATTACATATTGAAAATACCTACCTGGTAAAATAGTCTCAGAATGGCCAACAACAAATATATTCTACAACAGCAGTTCTCAAAGTGTGCTCTACAGATCCCTGGGGATCCCTGAGAACCTTTCAGGAAGCACACAAATGTCACTGTTTTTTGGGGGTTTTTTTTTCCTTTTTGTCTTTTTTCGTGTCCGGCAACGGATCACAACCCTCAGTGTC
>NW_007838056.1:0-728 GCF_000696425.1 Galeopterus variegatus
TGAGGACGCATCTTGTCATCAATGAGTTCAGGTACACTTGCATCTCTTTGCTCCCTTGAAAACTCTAGGTGAATTGACGGGCCACAGGTGGTATGGCTTAGGACAGAAGAAACACGGTAATCTTAAGGACTAGTGCTCATGGATGCCCCTCTGGCTGCCTGCTTTTGTGTGTATTACCCCACTCAGCCTTCACAAGTGACCTGTGAGGCAGGCTCACCAGTGAAAAACACGGTGATGTTTCCACGTGTCAGACAAAGAAGCCTAGAGTCAGAGAGGGTAAGTCACTTGCCCAAATTCACACAGCTAGTATGTGGTTGATGTGGAACTTGAACTCAGATTTCACTGTAAGCTGAACGCTTAAACGTGAGCTATGAAGCCTGTTCATAAAACGTAGCTATGAAATATCAGGCACGCTCCGTGAGCGTTCTGCTCAAAAGCCATCTTTGCTCCATTATTTTCTCAGGCGGCCTTAACAAAGCGCCCCAGACTGGGCGGCTTAAACCTCGTAAACGCATTTTCTCCCAGTGTTGGAGGCCGGAAGTCCGAAATCAAGGTGCCAGCAGGGTGGGTTCCTTCTGAGGCCTCTGTCCTTGCCTGTAGATGGCTGTCTTCTCCTGGTGTGTTCACACGGTCGTCCCTCTGTGTGTGTCTGTGTCCAAATCTCTTGTTATAAGGACACCAGTCAGATTGGATTAGGGCCCCACCCTAATGACTTCATTTTAACTTAA
>NW_007838057.1:0-728 GCF_000696425.1 Galeopterus variegatus
ACCCTGGCACCTCCTCTTTCTCTCTCTCTTGCTTCCTCTCACCATGTGATCTGCTTGTACCCGCTGGCTCTCTGCCACTTTCCGCCATGAGTAGAAGCAGCCTGAGGCCCATGCCAGATGCAGCTGTCCCAGAATCGTAAGCCAAATAAACCTCTTTCCTTTATAAATTACCCAGTCTCGGGTATTTCTGTTATAGCAACACAAAACAGACTAAAACATTAGACTTGTACCAACTAAATAACAAAAAGCACAGGTACTGTTTACTGAGCAATTTGTTCTGTGCCAAGCACTATGCTAAGAACTTTGGCAGGTTAAACCATATGACATTGGTGTTTTTGTGGTTCAAAAATGGCTGAATGGTGGCAATTACATATGATTCAACCTAATATTACCTCATTTAATCCTTACCATTGTTATTACTCTTTCCATTTTACAACTTAGAAAAATGAGGCATGGAGAAATTAAATAATTTACGCCAAAAACAGAGTAAGTGGGGGGGAGGCAGGTGCCATCTTTTGAAGACCAAATCTCTGACTCCATAGGCATCCAGCCCTGACACTTTACCTTTTACCAACATGTTCCTCTAGGCCTTCACATATTTCAGTTAACATGGTTAAACTGAATCTGGTACATATTGTGTGTTCAATTAATGTTTATTAAATAAATGGGTGAATAAAAGATTGGCCACAGGGGTGCTTGAGGCTCCAGTATCCCAATGGTGTGCAGGA
>NW_007838058.1:0-728 GCF_000696425.1 Galeopterus variegatus
TTTTATGAAAAGGTTTGGGCAGAACTGCTTTATTTCCCCCTTAAATGTTTGAAAGATTTACAAGTGAAGCCATTTGAGTTTGAGTTTTCTTTTTTTTAATTTAATTTAATTTTATTTTATTGACTACATATATTCATGGAGCACAGAGCTGACTGTCAGCACCTGTGCCCAAGATGTGCTGATCAGATCAGTACTATCAGTACGCCCACCACCTCAAATTGCAATTATTCCCCATGACCCCATGCATTACTGGTGGGAATGCAAAATGCTATACTCATTCCGGAAAACAATTTGGCAGTTTCTGATAAAGTTAAATGTACTCTTTGCATATAAGCCAACAATTATACTCTTACATTTTTACCCAAAAGAAATGAAAATTTGTATTCAGATAAAAGTCTGTACACCAATGTTTATTGTACACAATTCATAATAGCTAAAATGTGGACTTTTAGTCCAAATTCCTTCAGTGAGTGAATAAACAGTGGTATGTTCATACAATGGAACACTACTCAGCAGTAAAATGAAGTAAGCCACTAATAACTGCAAAAATTTGGATAAATCTCAAAGGCATTGTATTGAGTGAAAGAGCCAGTCTCCAAAGAGTGCTTACTGCATCATTCCACTTATTATTTATTTTTATTGGTTATGAATATTCATGAGATACAATGCTGATTGTCACCCTTTGTGCCCATGATGTGAGGGCCAGATTCATACTGGCAGCATACCCA
>NW_007838059.1:0-728 GCF_000696425.1 Galeopterus variegatus
TCATCTATGTGTAGCCTGTGTCAGAATTTCATTCCTTTCTAAAGCTGAATCATATTTCATCATATTATATGCCCCATTCTATGGATGCCTTTTCACTTTGTTCATAGATTACTTCAGCTTTGATAAACAAAAGTTTTTAATTTTGGTAAAGTCCAATTTGTCTATTTTTTTTATTGTTGCCCAAATCTTTGGTGTCGTATCCAAGTAATCAATGCTAGGTCCAATGTCATGAAGATTTTCCCCTATGTTTTCTTCTAAGAAGTTTACAACTTTAGCTCTTATGTTTAGGTCTTTCATCCATTTTTAGTTACTTTCTGAATATGGTATCAGATAAAGGCCCAACTCCATTCTTTTGAATGTGGATATCCAATTTCCCCAACACCACTTGTTGAAGAGATTCTTCTTTCTTCATTGAGTGGTCTTGGAATCCCTGTCAGAAATCATTTAACCATATATGTGATGGTTTATTTCTGGGCTCTCTGTTCTAGTCCTTTGTCTATATGTCTAGACACACACACACACACACACACACACATATTCCATAGTCTATGTGTCTGTTATTATACCACTACCACACTGTTGTTCTATTTTTCAAATTCAAATTCGAGGCTTCAGGGTTTTATTTTAATTTCAACAATCTTACATCTGTATCTCTTTTTCCTATGATGAAAAAATTCCTTTTCTATAAGACAGCAACATAATGATCCATTTTCTTTTCCCCAGGACAC
>NW_007838060.1:0-728 GCF_000696425.1 Galeopterus variegatus
GAAGTTCAAAAAGTGTCCTTTATTGCCACTGAAAAGCACGATATACCTGAAGAAGTATTTCTTTTGTTTCCTTCATCATACATTCTAGGGAAGGTGGAAGACCTGTGTGTGGCCAGTAACAGTCCCGCCAGCCAGAGCGGGACTATGTGGGCAGGTGGAATGGGGACGCAGGGAAGCCAGACTTGGGGATGATCTAGCCTGGCCTGAACAACTTCAATCACAGTTGAGGTAGCTCTTTGAGAGCAAAGCTCCCAAGCTCAGAGAAGAGAGGCTGACAAAGCTCTCAAGCTCAGAGAAGAGAGGCTGGCTGGTTGCTCAGTTGGCTAGAGCACGGTGTTATAACACCAAGGTCAAGGGTTCGGATCCTCATACCAGCTAGCCACCAAAAAAAAAAAAAAAAAAAAAAAAAAAAAGAAAAAAAGGAAAGCAAAAGATGTTCAACAACTCCTGCCACCACAGAACCCAAAAAAGAGCCAGGAGCCAGAAATATTAACTACAGGCCATATAGTAGTTCTTTCCTTTGTTCCCAGAGCTCAGTTCAAATCCTGTGCTTACCACGTAATGCCTGTGTAACCTTGAGTAAAGCACTTCAGCTTTGTGGAGTCCCATTTCCCTGTGTGTAAAAAAAGGGGATAAAAACATGTGATCTTTGTGAATGGTTGTAAGTATTTAAAGACATCACTGCACAGCATGGGGCACACAGCAGACTTTGAATAAATAGTAGTTAT
>NW_007838061.1:0-728 GCF_000696425.1 Galeopterus variegatus
GCCAAATAAAATTCCGTTGTCTGACTGTAGCACATTTTATTTATCCACTCCTCAGTTGATAGACATTTGGGTTGTTTCCACTTTTTAACTTGTTATGAATAATACTGCTATGAATATTCATGAACAAATTTCTGTTTGGTTGTATGTTTTTATTTTACTTGTGTGTATACCTAGGAGTGGGATTGCTAGGTCATGTGGTAACTCTGTGGTTAACTTTTTGAAGAACTCCCAGACTGTTTTCTGAAGTGGCTGTACCATTTTACATTCCTATCAGCAATATATGAGAGTTCCAATTTCTCCACATGTTCGCTAGTGCTTGTTATTATGTCTTTTTGATTTTTCGCTGTCCTAGTGGGTATGAATAGGTATCTGGTTCTGATTTGCATTTCCCTAATGTGTAATGATGCTAAGCATCTGCTTATGTGCTTACTGGCTACCTGTATGTCTTCTTTGAAGAAATGTCTGTTAAAACTACTGGCCCATTCTTTAATCGGATTGTCTTTTTGTTGTTGAGTTGTAAGAGTTTTTTATACATTCTGGATACTAGTCTGTTATTAGATACATGATTTGCAAACATTTTTCTCATTTTGTTGTCTTTTCACATTCTTGTTGGTATTGTTTGAAGCACAAAAGCTTTTAATTTTGGTGTAGTTCAGTTTATCTGTTTTTTTTTCCTTTAGTTGTTTGTGATTTTGGTGTTGTACCCAAAAAACCATTGAAAGTACTTC
>NW_007838062.1:0-728 GCF_000696425.1 Galeopterus variegatus
ACATCTTTGTTTTTTGTGTGAAGGGTTATTTCATTTACATCAATTGCTAAGTGATATAAATATTTTTATATTTGATACTTACTGCTGAATTGTTTTCTAAGAGCTGCATAAAATTACAGTGACACCAACGATACCCAAGGGTGCTTGTTGTACCTTACCATTACCAGTCCCCCAGCATTTTATTTACTTTACATTTTTGTTAATTTGGTAGAGAAATAAAAATCTATCCTTTAAAAATTTCGTTTGCTATTAGTCTCAAGGTTGAACATTTTCCCATATATTTTTTACTAGGAGTACTTCATATCCTTTTTCCTTTTATCTATCTATTAGAGTGTTAAGTTATCATTCTTTTCAAAAATCCACATGTATGAGCTTTTTACACAGACATTGTTTCTTCTCATGTCTTGCTACAAATGTTTTCCCAGTTTGTTGTTTCTCTCTTGACCAACTGCACAGAAATAAAATAAAAATATACTGTACATTTTTCTAGGAACAACCATGTCACAGATGCAAAGGTTAAATCTGTTCTCTTAATTGAGAATCATTTTGGGGTATCAGAGAAGGAAAATTACTACTTTCCAGTAGTCACAAAAAAAGGAATATGTCTATTTTCCAAATGAAGATTATAGCTCTGCAACAGTAATGTTCCAACTCAGATACTTGTATTAATCTTTTTTTTTTTTTTTTGTCCTTTTTGAGACCGGCCGCACCGCGCTCAGCCAGTGAGC
>NW_007838063.1:0-728 GCF_000696425.1 Galeopterus variegatus
CCAGAGTCTGGGGAACAAGTGCCATTCACCAGGTTTCCATTGGGGATCTTGGGCTGTTTCTCTTCCAACCTGCCTTCGACCTCCACCTGCTCCACCTCATCCACAGACTCAAACACCTGAGGACAAAGTACACAAAGACAGATGGGCTAGATGTTCACTGCGGCAATGCTTACAATAGCCACCTAAATATCCAACAACAGGGGATCGGTTTAATATGAAATATGCATGCATGGGAAGATTATACAGTCAGTGAAAAGACTGAGGTAGAATAAGGTGTAAAATGTGTTCCCATTTGTGACAAATAAAAACGTGATCTATGTGCTTGTGTATGCATAGAATAATCCAGAAAGAAACAAGGAACAAGAAAGCATTGCAGTTGACTCTGAGGAGGGGGTACTAGGGAATTGAAGCGGGGGGAGAGAATAACTATTCATCATACATGGACTTTAACCATGTGCATCTATTTTTTTTTCAGGTAAAAAATTAACATAAGGAACAGGCTAAAAAAAAAGCATCTTATGTCCATGTGGTTGACTATAATAGATTACTTTTCAAAAGTAGTTAGATATACATAAAATACTATGAAAAAAATCTCCAGAATACATTTTAAAGATTTATTTGTGATTCTTTGTGTCCTTAGACCACATCCCATCAAGGTTAGACAGTAAAAGACCACGTTCCAAAGTCACTTGAAATATGAGCATACTTCCAAAAGTTTGTTAAAAAAA
>NW_007838064.1:0-728 GCF_000696425.1 Galeopterus variegatus
ATGTGTTTATTCCTGAAGCTCAACTTAACCTGTTAATTGACAGCTAATTTTTCATTTTTTTCACTAAGGAGAAAGAATCCCTTATGGAAGCCTCTTGTCTTTACAAAAATGAGTAATTGTGCACTGCTACTGATATATTTTTTCTGGTTATTATTTTGATCTGCTGCTTAGCTAATAAAAAATTGTAAAAACCATTTTCATCTGGAAAACATTTCAGGGTACAATATCCCCTCTAACAACAAGATGGAATAAAGGTGATTTTCCTACTTCCAAAAAAGATTTGCTTTTGGTCTGTGTATTGTTATCACTTCCACAGTTAATTTCAATAAAGAAAAAAATGTTCTGACCTTACAACTGCCTCTGGCATCTCTCTTTGGCTAAAAGTACAGAAAGGAGAGCCACGGAGAATGTGTGTGGGTGTGCTTGCCCCTTCTGTCTCTAGTTTTGAGTGTCTGTCTCCTTGTCTGCAATTTTTCTCTCCCGCCATCTCTTCACCTGTCTTTGTCTAACCTGCTTATTCCTCTTGTTTCTGTTTCCTACTCCTTCAATTCCCCAAACTTTGTGCTCCACTTTTTCTCCTGACAGGCCATCTCATAGAAACAACCATACAAATATAATTCTTTTCATTTATTGAACAGAATTTGATCTCATGTGTTCTTGGAAGCAGTGAGTAAAAGCTTTTCATTTTTACCAAATCTTAAAAGCCTTCTCCATAAGCTGTGTCTAGT
>NW_007838065.1:0-728 GCF_000696425.1 Galeopterus variegatus
CCAGGGCTCCCGAAAATCCCGGCGCCGGGTTCCTTCGAGCCTCCGGGCACTCGCCCTCGCCAAGGCGATGGAGGGTAAAGTGACGACTTCTATCCTCCTCCCTCCCGGTTCATCTCCGAACCTCCAGGACTGACAGAATATAGGTGGGGACGCCCTCTATATTTGTGTCTTTCCCTCCCTCCGGCCGAAGGAATTTTCTCCACCTCCTTGTCTTTCACTCTCCTTCCTGCTTTAACATGGGAGCTTCCCCCTAGCCACCTGTAGCAGATTCTCCCCTCCAATGCCTTATAAAAAACCTAAAAACCTTGTCTTTAGAGCCTGATACCGAGTCCAAGCTCCTTATAAAATTTTGCACACAAGATTGGCCTTAATACCAATTAGATAATCAAAACAGATGGCCACCAGAAGGCACACTAAACCCCGATATTCTTCGAGATTTATTCAACCTCTGCCAGCACCAGAGAAAATGCAAGGAGATTCCCTACGTTGAGGCTTTCCGCCTACTTGCCCAAAATCCCTCTCTCTGTCTCACCTGTTCTCCCTCCCAGGTTCTCCTTGCTTCCAAACCCCCTCTATCCTCGCTGCCTCCATTACCCCCTACTTCTGATGGTTTTGACCCTGCGGACAAACCTCCTCTGTACAGACCCCTTCCTCCTGTAGTTCCGTTCCCCGAACCCCCGCAGCGGCTCACTCCGCTGCCATCTTCTGCTCCACCTAACCCTTCCGCT
>NW_007838066.1:0-728 GCF_000696425.1 Galeopterus variegatus
GGGTGTTATGTTACAAGACTCTGGTTCTCATTTAAGTATTTTGATGTACCAGGACTCTTGCAAAACTGGAGTTGGGGAGGGGCACACCAACTCTGTACCGCTGGCTTGGGTGCAAATCCAGGCTGTTCAGAGACGGCTGCTGCTGGTGGTGAAAGTCCAGGCTTCCCATTCAGCCTCCTCTGACACCACCCTGGTGTGCCAAGAGGTGGGGAAGCCAAGGCCGTCCACTCGGTTGATGAAGAGGGTTTTTCCTGGGTATTTGCTACACTAGAATGTTTATTGTCAGAAAGTTTCTGTCTTGCTAGGTTGCCCGTTTCCCAGTCCTTTGGAAAGAGTGAGAAGGTTTCTCTTATTTATTTATTTTTTCTTTTGGAGGGGGTGTCATTATTACTTTTTGTCTGTACCCATTGGCATTTCTGGGTTGCAGGCTTCTCCAGCATCCAGTCTGGGATATATAAGAGGCAAAAAAACAAAACAAAACAAAACCAAAAAACCC
The DNA here is from genome assembly GCF_000696425.1 of Galeopterus variegatus. Classification (NCBI taxonomy): domain Eukaryota; kingdom Metazoa; phylum Chordata; class Mammalia; order Dermoptera; family Cynocephalidae; genus Galeopterus; species Galeopterus variegatus. The sequence continues at coordinate 497 of NW_007838066.1, forward strand.
AGGGAACTCACTGCTGTGTCATTTCTTAAGTACTGGGGTCTCCAGCCACCCACCTCTTTATGTCCGCCTTCCAGAGCCTTTTGTCTTCATGCTACAATGTCACGTCTGGTGCTTTGAGCTGGACTTAGTGGGAGGGATTGGGAGAAACATGCCCGCTTCATCTTGTCTGGAACCAGAAGTCCCAGTTCTGTTTTTTTTGTTCTGTAATGTTTTTTTTTTTTTTTTTTTTTTT
>NW_007838067.1:0-728 GCF_000696425.1 Galeopterus variegatus
AAATTATTAGATTATGTATTTAAATACATATGTGTGGCGAATATATTTTTTAAAATTACTGCGGTGGTTATTTTGTTTCCAGTGGATAGAATTCTGCTTGTCTGGCCAGCACTAGTGGCGTGTTGTGTTCCCTAAACTGATCGCTCAGAGGCCAGACACCCAAACAGCCCATGAATGTGGCTTTTTCTTCATCTGGCCTCATTTGTATCAACATCAAAGCCTGACCATTGTTATTAACTTAGAATTATGGACAGGCTTTTCTTAGTGAAATTTATCGCCTCTGATGTCTACACTTAAATTACTCTAAGTCCATGAAAAACACCTAGTTTCTGTGTGGGTGTAAACTACGAACACCAGAAACACCACTATTGACAGATAATTTTCAACTGGTTTAGTTTATTATTCCTTTAAAAAAAAAATCTGTCTTGGAATATACCTTCCCATGGTCCCCTGAGAATTGCAAGTCAGACTGAAGGGAAGCCATAAAACTGGGGAAATACCAGGGAAAACATAAAATCTGGAGAAGACTTTGAAAGCCATCAGGAAGGCCTAGGCAGGATGGTAGGCCTGCAGTCATGGGCCAGCCCTGCAGGAATCCCTCCTACCAAGCTCTTTCTTCCCTAGATGCATTGAGAGGACTGAGGCAGAGGAGGAGGAGATGGTTGTCGGAAGACTTAAGCCTAAAACCTTCACAGTGTCATCTAGGAGCTGTCTACATCAAGATCAAA
>NW_007838068.1:0-728 GCF_000696425.1 Galeopterus variegatus
GGTTGAGAGTCCAGAATAAAATTCTATGAAGTCTTGACTGGCCAGCTCTTGAGAAGTTTGCACAAGATATTCATTCAGGATGTCTCTTCTAGTCTCTCCATCTTTGATTCCCAGTGAATCCCATCCCTACATCTTCACCTCTTTAATCAGACCTCATATTCCAGATATGCTGTCTTGTACTTTTATGCCTCCAGGTTTTTGCATGTACTGTACTTTCTGAGTAGAGCAAACTTTCTGCTTCAGTTAGAATTAGTTGATTAATAATAACATATATGGCCTCTTGCTAAATTAAGAAAATTGAAATTTATTGGAAAGTTATCAATTAACCCATATCACAGACAAAGATGAAACAGAGCAGCACTGTAAGTCTGGGCAGCAGGAACCCTTGACCATCTTATCCATTTGTCACATAACAAATCTACTCCCAAGTAATTTTTTTGTCACTTTATTACTCAACTGCCATGGTCTGAATGTGTCCTGCAAAATTCATATGTTAAAAGCTATCTTCAATGCAATAGTAAGAGGTGGGGCCTTTAGGAGATTCTTAGGTCATGAGAGATTAATGCTCTTATAAAAGAGGCTGGAGGGACCCTTCCCTTTCTATCATGTGAGGACATGTTGAAGGCACCATCTGTGAGGAACAGGCCCTTGCCAGACACCAAATCTGCTGGCACCTTTATCTTGGACTTCCCAGTGTCCAGAACTGTGAACAATCAATTTCTGTTGTT
>NW_007838069.1:0-728 GCF_000696425.1 Galeopterus variegatus
TTTTTCTGTCTTTTTTGTGACCAGTAAGGTGATCGCAACCCTTGGCTTGGTGTTGCCCCCACCACGCTCAGCCAGTGAGTGCACCAGCTATCGCTATATAGGATCGGAACCCGCAGTGGGAGCGCCATTGCGCTCCCAGCGCTGCACTCTCCCGAGTGCACTACGGGGTCGGCCCGACATGGAGAATATTTTGAAAGTGGTGTTTTTGGCTCCTTTGGGACTTACTTTGATTTTGTTACAGGCAAAAACTGATGTAGTGAGCCAGAACATCTCTTGTTTTTCCCCTGTTATCTGCCTGCCCTTTGTAGTTGGGCTGGGTGTGAAGCCTGTTGTATGTTTTCCAGGCTAGTGAAAACTAGCCAGGGTCAGGGCGAACAGCCCAGTGGGAAACGGGTATGAATGGTGACGTCAGCAGTTTCTGCCTGGCCTAGTTTTGGGGTCCCAGTATTCACGTGAGAGCTGCATCGGGTCTGGAGAGGTCACTGGAGTCTGTGTCTCTAGCTCTCCGTTTCTGATACTGCTGGGTGAGAAGGTGGTTTTGGCTTTATAGAAGTTATTTTAGGTCTTTCTTCCTCTCCTCGTCTCCTCCAATATTCTGTCAAGGAAAAAAAAAAAAAAAATCTGTCAAGGAAAAAAAAAAACCCTGTGTAGAGTGTAATGATGATTTCTCTGAGTTCATATTGCCATGTTCTAATTTCTTTCATGACAAAGAAGATTTTTTTTTTTTT
>NW_007838071.1:0-728 GCF_000696425.1 Galeopterus variegatus
TTTTCCACAGAAGTAACAAATATTTCCCACATACATTCAAGTCTTTATTTGTGGGTGGACTGCTCTGCTTGAATATTATCTATGCTTTTTTCTCCAGCTTTCCAGCATTTGAGACTTTCTTCTAATAAACAGTTGGAGGGGTGAAGGAGAGAAGATGCAGCTCAAACCAGTTCTTTCTGCTAAATGAAAGCAGTTCACTCTCAGCCCTTGCCGCACTCAACTCCGAGTTCTGCCTTCTCCTGCCTCTGTGCATGGCCCGTGCTGTTTTCTCTGAGTGAAATGCTGTCCTATCACTTATCTGCATGTGCAAACTCAGTTCTTCATAGCCCAGTCCAAGGGCTGTTTTCTTTGTGAAAACTCTCTGTACACAGAGTTAGATGCTCTCTCATCTCTCTGCTCCCAAAGACACCAGGTTTGAAGGTGTCTTAGCACTTGTTACAATTTGATGGACATTCATCATGGTGATTAAGCACAGGGGCTCTGATCCAGACTCCCTGGGTTTAAATCCTGGCTCTACCACTTGCTGGCTTTGTGATCTGGGGCAAATGACTTTATCTCTCTCTGTTTCAGCTTTTCATCTGTTAAAAAAAATAGTCATACATTACCTCATAGGTTGTTCTGATGATTCAATGATTTAATGCATGAAAACACACACACGCGTGCACGTGCGCATGCATGCACAAACAAAAGTCCAAACCACTTAGAATGATGCCCAACACATAACCAGT
>NW_007838072.1:0-728 GCF_000696425.1 Galeopterus variegatus
CCGCCTTCCTTGGAACTGTAGAACACGAGTGTGACCACCAGAGGGCAGAGGGCAGCTTCAATTTCCCAGTGACATAATTTTTAGGCTCACATTGTCCTGTCTGCAAGAAGGCGATGTGAACTACAAATAAGTTGGTCTTATCAGCCCTGGAAAGATTTTATTTTTCAAGTATAAATTTAATTTTACATTTTTGGCTGAGATGATGTTATACAAAGTAAACAAAGCAGTCCTTGCACTACTGTCACACGTTTTCTCTTGCACATTTATATTATTCAGGAATGGCTGTATTATACCATTGCCCCAAATCTCATGGCCTACCACTGACAAATTCCTATTCCTATTTCTTGCTCATGCTACATTCTCCACAAGAGCCAGATAGGTGCTCAGCTCCACACTGTCACTGGAGGACCCAGACTGCCAGAAGCTCCATTATCTTGTATTTGCACCACATGGAGCACATGACGTTTTCAGTTGCTTCAGGTAAAGGAGGGTGGAAAAGTGCACATGGTCTTTTCCCCCGCCTCAAACTGCAAGGTACTTATGTTGCTTCCACTCATACTTTATTGGCCAGAACTAGTTACATCTGTAAAAGGACTTGGAAATATAGTTGAGCAAATGGAACATATGGAGAGCAATAATGTATCTGCCTTAACAACAAACTGTCCATATGTATACAAATAATCTCTATAGATGAATCCATATTTGCATTTATTTTTATATCATTATTT
>NW_007838073.1:0-728 GCF_000696425.1 Galeopterus variegatus
TATGGCTGACAGCAAGGAAGAAATAAAGATATCATCAATTAAAATGAATCATTTTTTAACATGTCTGCAAGTTTTTCCTAGCAACAGAATCTATTTCAACAAAAGCAACAATACAGTGGTAAAGTATCTTTGTAGAGCTAACAATACAGTTGTAGTATATGACAACACATCTGGTTGAAAAGTGAAGCACGTTGATAACAGACATTTAGTCTGTAGAATGTCTAGCTAAGACTAAATTTGTGAGCCAGATGTTTATATATATATATATATATATGTGTGTGTGTGTGTGTGTGTGTGTATATAAATATGTATGTATATATAAATACGTATATATATATATGTATGTATGTATATATATGTATGTGTGTGTATATTATACATATATATAGATACATATATATATGCATATATACATATATATACATACATATATGTATATATATATATATATATTTTTGCCTTTTTTTGTGACCTACCGCACCGAACCGTGCTGCGCTCTCAGCACCGCACTCTCCCAAGTGCGTCACGGGGTCTGCCCTGTTTTTACATTTTAAATAAACCTTTGTATACATTTTAAAGAATTGTTTTATGGCCATATCTGCAGATACTATTTTCTAATGAGTTAATTCACTGAACCTGCTACTCAAAATATTTTTATATCATCAGAGAGTTCTATATAATCCATTGATTGCTATTAACCATCATGATGGAATAGGAAAATATTTAAA
>NW_007838074.1:0-728 GCF_000696425.1 Galeopterus variegatus
ACCTAATTTGAACCCTGTCTGCCTTCTTTTACTTGCTCTTTAATCCCCTCAAAGATTTTTATATATGCTTTTTCAGATATTGTAATTGTTATTACCATCAGGGTAAATCCAATATAAGTTATTCTGACATGACCAGAATCAGACCACTTTTCCAAATATTTATACTAACAGAATGCTTTCGTGTGGATATAGTTCTCTAAGTTTAGTCTAGAAATTCTCCCTTTACTTCTCAGGGATGCAAACTTGGCCCACAGACAGGATAGAAGAGGAGCTAATGGTGGAACAGAAGTAACATTTATTCAGATCCTACCTTGTGTCAAAGGCTTGATGAACAATATCACTTAAGACCAATCACCACTACAGGTAGATAATATTTTCTTACTGTCATATAAAAAAAAAAAGAGTCATAAAGAATTTCCTTGGCCTACTCAAAGCTATAGTGTTTAGATTTCATTAATTAAAGAAGATGGCAAGGATCCTGAGAAGGGATGCTCTTCACAACAAATGTCAACTCTATGTTCTACTCTTACGTTCTACCCTGGGTGAGTCCAACTCTCTGGGCAACAAAATGAGGCAGGGAGAGTGGTTTAAGCCTTAGGGTTCTTCGAGACAATCCCAGCATAATTTACATGGATTACCAGGAAAAGGAGCTTCTGCTCTTTCTCAGTTTAAAGTTTATTCTGGGCAGAATACTCAATGTGGATATGCAACTACTGTCCTCTGTTGTA
>NW_007838075.1:0-728 GCF_000696425.1 Galeopterus variegatus
TTTTCTGAGATGGCAGTTCTCCCTGAGCATGTGTCATCACTTTCTAATTTTTCCCACATAGAAAGTTACTTTTACATATTTTGATTTTTTATGTTTGGATCCTGAAAGAGGAAAAAAAAATAAAAATGAAGGGAGTGGGAAAAATGACATTGGCCCTTTAAAGCCCCTGGTTTTAATTCATTTCAGCCAGAGGGGCAGGAGCTTGTAACAGGGAGAAGGGGTGGGGTGATGAAATAATGGCTGCCTGCCTCTGTGTCTGTGCTTTATGATCAGAAGCAGCAACCAGTGGCCAGAACACAAACCTCCATTATTTGGAGGACAGGGTCCTCATTGCTCACTCTGGCTTTCACAAGCTGCCTGCAAACTAAACCAGGAATACATGCACAGCTACCTGCCAAAAGGCTGGGGGCTACGGATGGGTAACTGCTGCTGAGCTAAGAGCTGGAACTGACCAAAATTAGCCACAATTTACTGCCCAGCTCTTCCCCTTCAAGTTGTGTACCTTCATTAGACTTCACAATTCTAAAATAATTACATCGACAGATTCTGCCAGAGCATTTGTTATCCAGGTGGGCAGAGAGCTTCTACATTTGTTGTCCAGGTGGGCGGAGAGCTTCTTACTATACCATCTTCCTAGAATCCCTTCAACATTTTTATTAGATTTTTTAAATTATATGTATTTTCAATTTAATTGCATTGTGGTAGGAGAATATTATTCTTTGAAAATT
>NW_007838076.1:0-728 GCF_000696425.1 Galeopterus variegatus
AATTAGTATATGTTTTAATTATAATAAGTATTGATATCTGGTAGGGAAAGTCTCTTATTTTGTCTATTTCCTTCAAATGGGTTATTTGTTGTTTTTTTGTTATTTTTAATTACTGTTTTAATCAGTCTTGTTGATCATTCTGTAATTCCATTTAAAGACATATATTTATTTCCCAATTATTAAAATGTCTATTTTTTAAATATTTTCTTCTAACATTTCTGTTTTCTGAGCCTGAGGCTCCTATTTTGGGAAATTCTGGAACATTCACTAGTTTGGGAGTATGTGTTTCTTTTACGCACTTTCTGTCATATTTTTACGCTCTGATTTTTGTCACTGGATTTTCAGACTTTCTTAGCTTGATCTTCTACCTCAATAATTGAATTATTAATGATATTAATTGTATTTCCAGGTGGGATACTCCTTGTTGGAATTACTGGTATTTTACATAATAGCATTTACTTATTTCATGGATATTATATCCTTTCTAATTTCTGAGAAATTTTCCTTTAAATATTGTCTTCTATTGTACTATTAGTTCTCTATACCAGATCTATTCTTTTCTTTCCTTGAATTTGATTCTTCTTTCTCACTGTGTTCATTTACTTTAAAATTTTAATTATGTTGTTGTTGTCTATTTAATCAAGTATTTAGCTATTCATTGAGCAGTAGGTATTGACTACTTTATGTGCCAGGCAGGTGCAATTAGGGATGGCCATGGAAAAGTTTCT
>NW_007838077.1:0-728 GCF_000696425.1 Galeopterus variegatus
CACACACACACACACACACACACACTTGTGACCCTCTATTTACTTATTTACCTTTTTAAAGAGAATCTTAAGGACAAAAACTATGTGATTATATTTGTATCCCTGGCCCTCAGCACCTGATACCTAGGAGGTACTTAATCAATGTTTGTTGAATGAATGTTTAATAAATGTGCCCTCCAGAAAATTCTAAGGTAACAAAGAATAGGAGACTGGCAGGCATTCTGGAAACAAGTAGAAATAATTAAGTGCTAAGCTGTAAAAATGATTACAGGAGGTGTAAACTACAAATCAATGCACCACAAATTGCACATCGCAGTGAACATGTGTAATCAGGAAGCTCTGTGTCTGAGTGGGAGAGAGCTAGCATGGATAGTCTGCTTCCTTGTATATGAAGTATAGCTCTTACAGAAAAATATGTCAGCTCACTCAAAAATATTTAGCAAACTACAGAGCACTCAGAGATTAAGATAGATGAAGTCAGCCTTCACTACCATTTATCCTTGCTGGTTAAACTCTCTGAGCAGGGAGGAAGAGGCTACTATCTATAAGCACAGTCATGCAAGTGGGCCCTGCATGTGTGGGCCTCCTGTAAGATTTGGGCTCTTCGAATCAGCAGAAATAAACAGCTTCCCCTGTCCAAAAAGTATGCACGTTTTCTTCATTCATGCCAGTCTAGGAAAAATTCAACAGACATATTGTAGAGGCTCCCTCATGATCCATTCCCTGAA
>NW_007838078.1:0-728 GCF_000696425.1 Galeopterus variegatus
GTAATTCTGATTATTGTTAGTGGGTATCCGGAGTGCTGTGTTGAGAAAGATTCTGGGGCCATGTGTGAGCCCAGGAGCAAGGCGCACTCTGATAGATGAGGGATATCTGGCCTGGCCTCGATGCATGGCCTCAACTAAAATGAATATGCTGCATATTTCCTGTTTTTGTTGTATCCCGTTGGGTGCCAGCAATCTTAAAATTTAGGCTCAGAGCTTGAATTTAGGTCATATAATAATTACCATAGAAGATTAAGTATTAGTAAGATGGGCTCAGTCAAATGTGGTGTTACCTCATTAGTTCTGTCTGACGTAGGGGACAATAGAACACCACAGTAGATGAGATTAGAATTGACACAGGCATGCCTCATTTTAAGGAAACCTAATTTTCAGAAGTCTGAACTGATAAAATTATAATTTATAAGATTCATAACTTTGCAAAAGGATTGCTGGGATGCTTTCAAATCAACTCAGCACCACCCCATATACATCCAATGCATGCAATGGGTCTTTGAATATCCCTTCCATGATGAAAGGAAGCAGAGTAAGAAGCTGAACTGTTTACATATTGTTATAATGTCCATACTCCCCAAAGCAATTTACCAATTCAAGCAATCCTTATGAAATTCCATTGACATTTTTCACAGAAATAGAAAAAAAAAATCCTAAAATTTGTATGAAATAAAAAATGGCCCTGAATAGCCAAAGCAATCTTGAGCAAAAAGAACAAA
>NW_007838079.1:0-728 GCF_000696425.1 Galeopterus variegatus
ATGTTCATTGCGACATTTGAAAAATAGCAAAAATATTGCCCTATAAATATACCTATACAGTTAAGTACACAATCACCAGAAACAATATTTTAGGAGCTAAAATAACACGTGTATCACTATGACTAATACTTAATGTTTGTTATCTATTAGACTCCATTAAGGAAAACTACTCATTTTCATTTATAATTCTATACCTGTGTTCAGCTAAATTTCTAGCACATAGAAGTAACTCAGTTGAATCCAAGCATTTATGCCGTGTTGTTTACTGAAAGAAATAGGTAAGTGAAATATTTATAAGAGCCTATTAAGAGATATGTATGTGTGAGATATGTATGTGTGAGATATGTATGTGTGTATGTGTATATATATTGTGTATATGTATGTGTACATACATATATATACTACACATGCACAGGAAAATAAAGATAGCAAAAATCGAAAAGAGACAATACCAGTGATATTCTCCGGGGAAATTGTAGTTTATTTTTTACTCAGTAATACCTTCTAAATTTTCTGACATGAAAATGTTAATGGTAATGAAAAATACAGAACTATAAAATAAGTTTCAAACCATTGAAAACAATAAAGAAAGATACTTTGATATGGAACAATCCATTGTTAGAATGGCAAATAGAAGTGCAAGACTAAGAAATTAGAAAATATTAAGAAAAGTTATCAGTGATTCCATTTAGAAAGTCCAAAATGCCATCCTCTTATTACAAGAAAAC
>NW_007838080.1:0-728 GCF_000696425.1 Galeopterus variegatus
GTGTGTCCATTGGACCTGGTGCCTGGCATGGGGTGTCCTGTGGGTTTGAGATCATCTTTTGAGAGGTTCTTATTTCTGGAGGGACCCAGGACAGGGCGTGGAACAGATGGCTGGCCTCTTGGCCAGTGGGTTGGTTTCTCATCTACCATTCACAGATTGTGCTGAGTTTTGCCAGCTCCAGGCTAATTTGGGGAGCCCAGTTCTGTATTCCAGACCTGGAGCTTTGACTTCCCTACAGAGGAGGGAAAACAACTAGCTTCTAAATATTGTGTCTTAATCCCGACCATGTTCTGCAGACCTTCAACTTCCAGAGCCTTTCCACCTAAAGATTTGCTCATTTCTGGCACCTAGAGGTTTCACTTACTGCCTTTGAACCAAATTATTATTCTTTTAAATATATGGTATTTTTCTAGAATTTCTTAGTTAGAGTGGCGTTGAGGATGGGTTACAGAGGAGGAATTGCAGAGGCTGTTCCATCTGACATTTTAACTTGAATTCCCCATCTTCTCTGTATGATAGTTTTGGGCTTTCCTCCTCTACCTCACAGGTCTGTCCTAGCAAAACAGTAAATATGATGACTCGTCTAAAAGATGCGAACTCATTCAGAAAAGTGAGCTTATGTCTTTGATTTTTAAATTATTAAATTCACAGTTTTATTCTAGTCACAGTTCCACCAGGATAGATCTGATAATGAAGATTCTGTTTTCTGTGGGAACCAGTAATCGTGA
>NW_007838081.1:0-728 GCF_000696425.1 Galeopterus variegatus
GCGATCCGTTGCTGGACACGGAAAAAAGACAAAAGACAAAATAAATAAATAAATAAATAAAAAAAAACCAAATCATAGGGCCGAGCCCATGGTGCACTCGGGAGGGTATGGCGCTGGGAGCACGGTAGCGCTCCCACCGAGGGTTCGGATCCTATATAGGGATGACTGGTGCGCTCACTGGCTGAGCGCGGTGCGGCCGGTCTCAAAAAAGGACAAAAAAAAAAAAAAAAAAATCATAAGGGAGGCATGAGAGTGTTCACGGGTAGAGTGGCTGCCAATATAGAAGAAGGGACTGGATATCAAGGAAAAGTTACTAAAGCACCAGGCACTATTCAAATAGGAGGGATAGGTATAAAATATGGTGACCATACATTTGGATTGCTCAGGACAGTCTTGGTTCACACCATTAGCCCAGTTTATTTATGGGATAATATTAGGACAGAATGCCCGTTTTTATTCTATATGAAAGTCCCTTTTTGAGCACCCTGATTGTGACACAGGTAAAGAAGATATTTGTGGAAAAACGTGGCAATAAGACAAGAAGTGAAATAAAAGTTATACTGATTGGGAAGGAAGAAATAAAACTCTTTGTTTGAAGATAATACGATTGTCTATGTAGAAAATCTGAAAGAATCAACCAAAAACCTCCTGGAACTAATAAGCGAGCATAGCAATATTGTAGGATACAAGGAAGATATACAAAAGTCAGTCACTTCCTAGATATCACG
>NW_007838082.1:0-728 GCF_000696425.1 Galeopterus variegatus
TGCCAAGCTGAAGAATTCATTCAATGAAATAAAAAACACAACAGAGAGTTTAACCAGCAGGGTTGCAGAAGCAGAAGAGAGAACTTTGGACCTTGAGGATGGGCTGTTTGAAATAACACAGGCAGACAAAAAGAAAAAAGAAAAAGAAAAGAAAAAAGAATTAAAAGCATTGAAGAAAATCTAAGAGAGATATCAGACAACTTTAAGCACTCAAATATCCGAGTTGTGGGTATTCCAGAAGGGGAGGGAAAAGGAGACTGCATTGAAAACATATTCACCAAAATAGTGGCAGAAAACTTCCCAGTTATTGGAAACGACACAGATCTTCAGATTCAGGAAGCTCAAAGATTCCCAAATGTATTCAACCCAAAAAGGTCTTCTCCAAGACATGTTATACTCAAACTGGCAAAACTCAAAGACAAAGAGATAATCTTAAAAGCTGCAAGAGAGAAGCATCAGATCATCTATAAGGGAGCCCCAATCAGACTAACACCAGACACCTTGAATAACTGAAAAGAATGGGATGATACATACAAAATACTAAAAAGCAAAGACTGCCAGCCAAGAATACTTAACCCAGCAGGGCTATCCATCCAAAATGAAGGACAAAAAGTACATTTCTCAGACAAACAAAAAACTGCAGGAGTTCACTTCCACACGACCAGCGTTATAAGAAATTCTCAAGGGAGTACAGGGTTTGATACCTGAAAAACAACCACCATTGCCAT
>NW_007838083.1:0-728 GCF_000696425.1 Galeopterus variegatus
CCTGTTTTATAGATGACGAAATTGAGGCAGGGAGAGTTTATGTAAGTTGTCCAAGGTCACACTGCTAGTAAGTACCATGGTGAGTTCTCAAACCACTCATTCTGATTCTGTAGTTCGTATTATAATAGCTACATCATATTTCCATAGTTAATAAAAAATGCTTCAAGTTCTCTGCTTGAGAGTCTTGTTGAAATGTCTGATATTCATCTCCTGTCATAAACTTTGTTCTAACAAATCAATTATATTTAAGGAAGATAATATAAATGCATAGTGCCTATCTAATCTTCAGTGTTTTTATAATCGTGCTTCAAGTAATGAGAATCCCCTTTATAATTAACATGTGGTGATAGCAAGTTTTCCTCCTCCTGCCCAAGTCTGTTTATTTAATGGGTGGTTATAAAAGCTTCCTTGCCCCCCAATCACCACCCCCTACCCCCAAAGAAAAAGAACAAAAAGGAAGATCATTTGTGTCAAATTGGATAAATTCCTTTGATTACAGCATTATAGCTCCTGTAAGAATTTCTATCATGATATGGAGCATATCGTACTTGTGTCCCATTTGTGTAAATATATCCATATATGTGCAGGTTTTTTCTTTTTTTAAAAGGATATATAGTAAACAGTGGTTATGTTAGTGGAGGAGAAAAAGGGGGGGAGGGCATGGAAAAAGGTTCATATTACATCCTTGTGATTTGAATGCTTTACAAAGGCATGCATTTTTCTAATTT
>NW_007838084.1:0-728 GCF_000696425.1 Galeopterus variegatus
TTCCAGGAGCTGTTGGCAGATGACATGAGCTCAGTCCTCAGCTTCCTCAGCAGCAGCAGCTCACAGGTCCGGAAGCTTACAGGTCCCGCAGTGGCAGTAGCCTTGCAGAGCATCCCAGGGGCACTAGCAGCAGCAACCTCCAGCAGCAGTAGCGGCCTCCCCATGTCACCCCATGGGGGGGGCGTCCCAGGGATGATAGGCACCACGGATCAGAGCCACTCATCCTTATACTTAAGTCCATAACCCAGGACACCTGGGTGCACATGCAGAATTACACTAGACGATAACCAAGGAACACCTGAACACATATGCCTATTTACATCAAATGCTCAGCAAGATTCTGAACATCTGGGGGGCCCTGACCATTTTTGCTATATTTTCCCAACACAAGGCAAGGAGGCTTCTGCTCACATCTGGGTAACATATTTAACATACATAAATATTTGGGGGTAGGGGTTTTTATTTTTATTTTTATTTTTTGTGACTGGTAAGGGGATCTTAACCCTTGGCTTGGTGTCGCCCGCACCGCGCTCAGCCAGTGAGCAAACCGGCCATCCCTATATAGGATCTGAACCCGCGGCCTCCACGCTCCCAGTGCCGCTGCACTCCCAGCGCCGCACTCTCCCGAGTGAGCCACGGGGTCAGCCCAGGGGCTTTTCTTTATGTAAGTGAGATCATATTTTACAAAGTGCTCAACGACTTGCTTATTCCACCTAACCTAAAACACA
>NW_007838085.1:0-728 GCF_000696425.1 Galeopterus variegatus
CGGTGATGGGCCATAATAACCAACTACATTGTATATTGACAAAATAAAAATTTAAAAAAAATGGTAGTGTTCACAAGATCAACTAGAATAGGAATGGCCAACAAGCACACGGAAAGGTGCTCAACTTCACAATGCAAATTAAAACCACTATGATATACTACCTTACACTTGTTATGATAGCTATTATCAAAAGACAAGAGAGAACAAGTATTGATGAGGGTATGGAGAAAAGGGAGCCCTTGTACACTGTTTGAGAGCATGTGGACTGGTGCAGCCATTATGGAAAATAGTATGGAAGTTCCCAAAGAAATCAGAAATAGAGCTACCATATGATCCAACAATCCTTCTTCTGGGTATGTACCAAATGGAAATAAAATTACCACCTTAAAAAAAGATCTGCACTCCCATGTTCATTACAGCATTATTCACAGTAGACAAGATATGGAAAGAACCTAGATATCCATCAATGGACAAATGGATAAGCAAACAATGAGATAAATATATAAATACACACACAATGAATATTATTGTCCTAAAAAAGAGGAAATCCTGTAATTTGTCACAACATGGATGAAACTGGTGGACATTTTGATATGTGAAATATGCCAGACACAGAAAGAAAAATATTACATGATATCTCTTACATGTCGAATCCAAAATTTTTTTATTTTTTTATTTATTTTTTTTTTTAATTTTTTATTTTGTCAATATACAATGTATATGATTAT
>NW_007838086.1:0-728 GCF_000696425.1 Galeopterus variegatus
TCTTATAATCATAATTTGCTTTACTTATCATTACTTAGGTCTTTAGCATTGGTTACAGCTCATTTTTGAGTATGTTTTCATCTAAAATGATTGGGTGTTGTATTAGTCTATTTCTGCTGCTTCTAGTAGAAATAACTGAAACTGTGTTAAAATAATATTTATTTTATTTTATAACTGAAAAAATAATATTTATTGCTTACAGTTTTGGAGGCTGGGAAGTCCAAAGTCCACGGAACACATCTGGTGAGGGCTTTGTTGGTGGTGACAGCCATGCAGTATCTCACATGGCAGATGGCAGAGCTAGAAAGAGAGAGGTTCTCGTGTTCTCCTTTTAAAGCCATCAGAACCATGCCTATGACCACCATTAAACCATCAAATAGATTAATCCATTCACTATGGCACGGTCCTCACAATCTAATCACCCAAGACCCCACCCCACATTTCAATGATCATAATAGGATTTCCCACCCTCAACAATTATAGTGGGGATTAAGCTTCAATGAGTTTGAGGGAACATTCAATCCACAGCATTCCATCCCTGGCCTTCCGAAACTCATATCCTTTTCACATACAAATACATTCATTTTATCGCTATAGTCCCAAAGTCTTAACTTGTTTCAGCTCAAAAGTCCAAAGTCCCACCTATGAAATCAAAACAAGTTATCTTCTTCCAAGATACAATGGTGGGACAAACATAGGGTACATATTCCCATTCTAAAAGGGAGAAA
>NW_007838087.1:0-728 GCF_000696425.1 Galeopterus variegatus
CTGGTACAGACCTTCTCTTCACGGTGCCCACCAATCCAGACCTCTTATGTCATAGACTGTAGCCAATCACCAGTTCCTTCTGGCAAGATTTACCTTAAAATCACCCAGCGCACACCCTAGAACCTAAAAATGTCCCCACCTCATTTCTCATTTTCCCACAGTATTAAGACTTTGTAAAGGTGTGTTCTTTCTTACTGAAGTAGGTTTAATAAACTTAGCTTCAAATGACCAGCAAGTTTTTCTGTGGATCTTTTGAAAGGTCGAGCTGACAATCTCAAGTGTAAAAAGAATTGTTTCAGTTTTTCATTAGCAATGAAATCTGGACCCATTGTCACTATAGAATGACAAATTATTTGTCAAACTTCCCCAACATAAAAACTAAATAAATAAGATTATAATTAGCCTGTTTAAGAGAATGAACAGTGGCTTGCTACACATTCAACTGTTATGCCAAATCATCCCACTTAACAGGATACTTCTAGTTAGATTTATGGATAGCAAAACATCCAAATGAATGCCCACATTTTCTTCATCTCATTTTGCTATTTCTTGTTTATTGGTGATGGTGCTTTCACCGTCCTTCCCTACCATCCCCATGAGCAGGAAAGTTGTAGAATTGCTAAATCCGTTTTTTCTACACAGACAAAAACTTCACTAGACCCATCATTCATGAGATAATATTCTCTTACATCTCAAAATGTTACCTTGGTGTTTCAATGTTTTTAAGC
>NW_007838088.1:0-728 GCF_000696425.1 Galeopterus variegatus
GGATATCGGCCTGTAGTTTTCTTTTTTGGTTATATCTTTACCTGGTTTTGGTATTAGGATGTTGTTTGCTTCATAGAATGAGTTTGGGAGGTTTGCGTCTGTTTCAATCTTTTGGAATAGTTTGGAAAGAATCGGTGTCAATTCCTCTTTGAATGTTTGGTAAAATTTTGCTGTGAATCCATCTGGTCCTGCGCTTTTCTTTGTTGGGAGCTTTCTGATAACAGCTTCAATCTCCTTTAGTGTTATTGGTCTGTTCAGATTTTCTACATCTTCATGGCTCAATTTTGGGAGCTTGTGTATGTCCAGAAATTTATCCGTTTCCTCCAGATTTTCAAACTTCTTGGCGTATAGTTGTTTATAGTAGTCTCAAATGATTCCTTGTATGTCAAATGGATTAGTTGTAATATCACCTTTATCATTTCTAATGTTTGTTATTTGAATCTTCTCCTTTTTTTAAAAAAAAATTTTTATTTTGTCAATATACAATGTATATGATTATTATGGCCCATCACCGACACCTCCCACCCTCCTCCGTCTCTCCCCTCCCCCCCAAGAATGTCCTTTCCGTTTGCTTGTTGTAACAACTTCAAAAAAGTATAATTGTTATATCTTCTTCCCCACCCCACCCCCGGATTTTTTGTGTGTGTTTGTGGGTGAATTAATGTGATTATTTTTTATCTCCCAGCAATGAGTGAGAACATGTGGTATTTCTTTTTCTCTGCCTGACT
>NW_007838089.1:0-728 GCF_000696425.1 Galeopterus variegatus
TTCATATCAGCTTCAACAACTAACAAGGGAATCAGAATTCTGGCAACTCCATTTTTTGGCCACGTGACATGTTGGATTTCAGTGAACTTTACCATTATTTTTGAGTTCAGAAAAAAAATCTAATGAATCAGAATATCTACAGATGGGATACAGCACTACATACTTCAAAATATTCACCCAGGTAGTAGTGAATGTCAGTCATGTTTGGGAGCCACCGGAAAAACAATATCTTAGCATTGAAAAATTAAAATTTTAATATGTATCTTTTTTTAATGGAAACTAATGTTTTTTTTCAAAAAGATAAAATGAAGGCTAAGAGGCAACATAATAAAAATAAGTGGCCTTTGTAAAGCAAGGCAAATCATAACTAAAGCCAAAGTGTTTCATTATTTTAGTTACACTAAGTTTCCATTTATATTGTCAGAGCTAGGGCTGAACCCATTGTACAGACTGGGTCTCCAGACCCCTCATATGCCAGGCTGGGTCCCCAGATCCCTCACACGCAGGTCCACGCTAGGTAAATGGGAAAGATTCCGGGAGCTGTTGGCAGACGACATGAGCTCAGTCCTCAGCGGCAGCAGCTTACAGGTCCTGCGCTGATGTGGCCTTGCAGAGTGTCCCTGGGGGCACTAGCAGCAGCAACAGCCTCCAGCAGCCGTAGCGACCTCCCCATGGTTCCCCACTCCCCGGGGATGGGAGGCACCATAGATCAGAGCCACTCATCTTTC
>NW_007838090.1:0-728 GCF_000696425.1 Galeopterus variegatus
GACCCTCTTCTAGATCTGCCTAATCTAAGATTTTTCCCAAATGTTTGAATTGTTTGTCTTTTATTTTTCAAGAAAAAAATAGTTAAAAAAATAGGAAAAGAAATCCAATAACACTTCAACACCAAACTATGTGACTCATTTTAGCCTGTGATGTTGATCTTTCTGCTGAGCTGAGCTGCCCCACCACCTAACTACTCACAATGAAACAATAATTCCATTGCCTGCCTGACAAGTCTGTGTCTTCTAAGTTCCCTCTCAATTCTTTTTTATTCCAATTTATTTTTTATTGAAGCATAACTGATTATATATATTTGTGGGGCACAAAGTTTACTATCAATAGTTGTGTACAATGTGTGATCGTCAAATCAGGATAGTTAGCTTATTCATCGTTACCATACGTAATCATTCTTTTTGTCCATTCATCAATTTCTCATTAATTTCTCATTATTTCTCCTCCTTTCTTCCCCCTTCCCCCACCCGCTTGCTACCTCCAGCAGCCACAGTTCTGTTCTCTCCTCCTACATGTTCAATGTATTATTGTGATCATTTTTTTCTCTCTTTCTCTTTCTCTCTTTCTTTCTTTATTGTTTGTTTGTTTGTTGATTCAGCTCCCATTCACCCTTAAAAAAGGGGGTCTCTGCTCTAAAAGAGAAGGTCCCCATAAAATCAAAACCATATTTAGGGCCATAAGATAGTACAATAAAAGTAAATGAATTTAAATCATGCAA
>NW_007838091.1:0-728 GCF_000696425.1 Galeopterus variegatus
AAGTTCAAAGTAAGAGAATGGAAAAAGATATATGAGGCAACCATTAATCAAAGAAAAAGAGTATCAGCTATATTAGTATCTGATAAGTAGACTTTACAGCAAAGAAAATTATTAGAGAGAAATATGGACATTGCATAATAACTATTGGTCATTTGGAAAGACATAGTGAGCCTAAATATATATGTATCAAACCACAGAACCTAAAAATACATGAAGCAAAAGTTGATAGAGCTGAAAGGAAAAGGAAAAAGACAACTCTGCAGTTATGATTAAAGAATTCCACATCTCCCTTTCAGCAACTGGTAAAACTACTAGACCAAAAATTGGTGACGAAATAAAAGATGTGAACAACATCATCGATTAACAGGATCTAATCCACATATGTAAAACATTCCATCTAACAATAGCACAATATATTTTTTTCATACACCCATGGGACATTTAACAAGAGGAACCATATCCTGGGCCATAAAACAAACTTAAACAAATTGAAAAGAACTGGAATTATACAGAGTGTATTCTCTGACCATAATAAAATAAAATTAGAAATCAGTAACAGAAAGAAAAAAAAGCCCAAGAAAATTTTCTGACATATGGAAATTAAACAACTCACTTCTGTATAATACATAGATCCAAGAGGAAGTCTCAAAGGAAATTAAAAATACATATATAAGTAAATAAAAACAAAAATACAGCCTATCAATATGTGAGGTGTAGGTAGAACAGTG
>NW_007838092.1:0-728 GCF_000696425.1 Galeopterus variegatus
GTCAAGATTGAGGTGTTGAACTGACCAAGGGACATACGTCTGTCTTCCAAGCTCCTCGATTTTTTTACATTTCTCTGGAACTAACAGCACTAAGCTGCTATGAGACTACTTGTTGGGACAGAAGGTAAACACAAAAGACTTGAATTTCAGAAAATTTTAGAAAGTACTCCTGAAGATATACCATGTGCATGTGTGTGTGTGTATTAGTATCCTTGTCTATAAAATGAGAGAAATCTATTTGACCTATATTTTGCATAGGGAAACCTATAACAATCTTTTTTTATTTGGGGTGGGAAATGGTAGGCCATAAGAAGCAATGATAGTATTTTAACATAGTAATGTGTGCATGTAAAATTTCTTGGATGTAAACTAGATTTGGTTGAGTAATTTACATTTGTTCTGCTGGTTTATTAGTCTTTTTTTCATAAACTTTATGTCTTGTGGAAAGTAAAATTTTTGAGTATATATAATATTAGTGTCTGAAGCTCTACATATATGCCTTCTCCTAAGGCAGGATGTGTATAGACAGATGGATAGATTACAGATAAATATGGAGATAGACATAGAGATGTTGTCTTATAACACAAAAATATATAGAAGAATGGGCACTTCCTCATCAATAAAAATGGAATGCAAAAACTAGTTATGCTTCTATTCACTGATAATAAACTATTGAAAAAAGAAATTAAGAAAATAGTCCCATTTATAATACCATCAAAGAGAAAAAA
>NW_007838093.1:0-728 GCF_000696425.1 Galeopterus variegatus
AAGGGGACACAGTCAATAATGATAAATAATTCAGAGAGTGGTTTGGTGATAAGTCCCTCATCCTGTCTAAGGCTCAGTTTCCTCATGTGTGTGATGGGGACAAGAATCCCAGCAACATG
The DNA here is from genome assembly GCF_000696425.1 of Galeopterus variegatus. Taxonomy (NCBI): domain Eukaryota; kingdom Metazoa; phylum Chordata; class Mammalia; order Dermoptera; family Cynocephalidae; genus Galeopterus; species Galeopterus variegatus. The sequence continues at coordinate 120 of NW_007838093.1, forward strand.
GGGTTGGGATGAGGAGTGAATGAAACGTGGATTGATTCATTCACTCATTCCCCACATGTAAATTCAAGACTGATATGCTGGGCACAAGCAAGGTTCTGAGGTTACCAAGACAATAAGACACTGTCCCTCAAAGTCAGGGAGGAGACAAGTATGTTGAGGGATGTTTTCAGTTCAGTAGAAGAGACAGCGGTTAGCATGGGGTCGCCTGGGGGCCGTGGACTGCCTTAGGAAGTGGCAGCACAAAGGTAGGACTAGAGAGTGGGATGCTCAGTGAAGGGGCCAAGAGAGACTGATGTATCAGGTTGAGGTGACAGATTGGAGGCCAGGGAGGTCCAGCCCAGAATACTTGTAGTTTGGAGTGTGCAGTTCTACCATAAATAGAATTATTTACCATCTGTAAAAATGGAGTCATTCCACCTGGAATTCCAGGTATCCAGCTCCTCTGGAAAAAAACAGACTTGGCTACAATGAGGCAGTAGTTACACATGAATCAATGGTCTGAAACTAAGTAGTGGTTGCCTTCTCCAGACAGGGTGTGGGCCACAGTACCCACCACACCATATCGCATGCCCAACTCAACCTACTCCCCTTGTGACTTTCAGTCCCCTC
>NW_007838094.1:0-728 GCF_000696425.1 Galeopterus variegatus
TTCTAAAAACACTACATTGACCAAGCAGTCTTTATTTGCTTTGGCTAAACTTAGGGTTAGTGGATGGACTTGATATACGATAAGATATACATAAAAGAGACTCATTTTAAGATATACTATGTGGTATCCTTCCATTTCCCCTAATCCACTGAATTTGTATCTTTGTTATTTTTCTGTTACTGAATAGTTATAAATAACCCTTCTTAAATAAATAATGGGAGTTGGTTTCAGCTTGTTGATTTTCTGAAATATTTGTACTTAAAAACATTGAATTTAGGACTAATGTACTGTCATCTGGCTCCCTCTGGTGGACATTCATATGAAAAAATCAAGCCTTAGTTTTCGGGGGTTTTTTTGTGGGGGCGAGAAGGGGATGGGTTGTTCATCAAGCCTTAGTTTTCGGGGTTTTTTTTGTGGGGGCGAGAAGGGGATGGGTTGTTCTAGTTGTAGGTGGGAAAAGGAACAAAAACATTTTTATTTTGCAGATACATCGTAATCATTATTGAAAATATCCCCAAGGAATAAAATGCATTGGTTTTAAATACATAATAGAATATCAATAATAAAATACATAGTCATAATAATGCTATTGTCATTTTTCCTGTTAGTGAATAGTGACAGTACTGGGACCACAGTATAAAATAGAATCAGAGGCAGATTTTACCATGTAGCTTTATAGCAGCGCTACATAAGGCAGGGTATACTGTTGTACAATATACTGTAGTTAA
>NW_007838095.1:0-728 GCF_000696425.1 Galeopterus variegatus
TTAATAAGAATATATAAAATAAAACTTGATATAAAGCCCATGGTAAACACTGACTGGTTTGTGAAACACTGAAATATTGGGAAATATTTGAAAGGTAAAATTCTGAAATACAACTAAACATGATGTTTTGTTTTTCTTCAGATTTCAATAAACAACTGAATAGCCATTATAAGTTTATCGTAAATAGACTCATCTTTTAACCATATGTATGTGTCTCCAGTAGATCATTAATAAAACAATAGATATTTATCTAGCGTTGCATTCCTTAACTTTTAACAAACTTTTAAAATTTAATAGATATTGATTAAACACCTAGTAGTTTCAAAAATTTGTGCTGGATTTGAAAATACAATGAGGACAAATAAAATTATTCATCTTAAGAAACTCAGAGTCCGATGGAGAATACAGATGGGTAAATGAATAATGACAATCCAGTCCAATATGCTGAGTGCTATAACAGAAACATTAACAATATGTTGTGGATTTTTAAACAAAATAACCATTATTTCTAAAAAAAACTAAGGGAGGACCTGACAGAAGGGAAGATTTGAGCTAGTTATTTACCACTGAATCCAAATATCATAACTACCAAGAACATTAAATGGAGAGGAAAATGTGCAAACAAAAATACGAAGAAATGATAGTGCCTGGCACATAGGTTAGCCAATGTGGTAGAAACAATGTTGGAAAATGTCAGAAGAAAGGAAGACTGAGGCATTGTGTGAGAA
>NW_007838096.1:0-728 GCF_000696425.1 Galeopterus variegatus
GACTTCTATACTGAAAGCTACAGAGCGCTGTTTAGAAAGAGTTGTAAAGACCTGAATAAATTGAGAATTTACTCATGTGTTGGAAGACTTTATATTTTCAAGTTGACAATTTTCTTCAAATCATTCTGTAGGTTCAATGCACTGAAAATCGAAATCCCAACGAAATTTTCACTTTGTAGAAATTTAAAAACAAGATCTAAAACTTACAGGAAAACACAAATAATTTAGAGTGATCAAGAGACCCTTGGTGTGGTTTTGGCAAAAGGATAGATGTGTAGATCATAGAAAGGAAGCAAACTGTCCAGGACTGGAACCACATCAATGAAAAGGTGGTAATTACGTCTCCTAATACAGGTGTGATGAGATATAAATGAATTATGATGTGTAAAATTCTTGTAAAGATGACATGGCGCGGTCCATACCATGGCAGGATCCTAAAGGAATCAGCTTGGGCTGCCCTCTCCGAGTTGGCAAGGCCGCCGGAGGGAGAGCTGTCGGCAAGGCCACAGCTACGAGCACTTGCTGCAACCATAAGGGCTGCTGCCTCGGCTTCATGGTACTGCTTTTGCTTTCTCTTTCGATGTTTTGGTTAGCGTGACAGTTCTCTAAATCCCCAAAAGATTTTAAAAATAACACAAATGATTTTGCTGTCATTGAACTAAGCATCCCCACAGAGGATCCAGGTAAATTGGATAATTCTAAATTATCCCTTTATGACAAATTGACCA
>NW_007838097.1:0-728 GCF_000696425.1 Galeopterus variegatus
AAATGAAAAATGAGCTGGAGTAGCTATTCTTATATCTGACAAAATAGACTTTAAACTAAAACCATAAAAAGAGATAATAAGAGCCACTACATAATGATAAAAGGATCAATCCATCAAGAAGACATAACAATCATAAATATATACACACTCGATGTTGCAACAGCCAGATTTATAAAACAAACTCTATTATACCTAAAGAAGGAAATAGGCACTAATACCATAATGACAGGGGACCTGAACACCCCACTGTCAATACTGGACAAATCATCTAAGCAAGGAATCAGCAAAGAAACACAAGATCTAAACAACACTCTAGACCAATTTTACTTGGCATATAACTGCAGAACATTCCATCAAACAACCACAGAATATTCATTCTTCTCATCAGCACATTCTCCAAGATAGATCACATGTTAGGTCACAAATCAAGTCTCAACAAATTCAAAAAAATTGCAATCATCCCATGTATTTTTTCAGACCACACAATCATCCCATGTATTTTTTCAGACCACAATGGATTAAAATTAGAAATAAATAACAAACAAAATTCTGGAAACTATACAAGCACATGGAAACTAAATGGCATTCTACTTAATGACATATGGGTCCAAGAAGAAATCAAACAGAAAATAAAAAAAATTCATTAAAACTAATGAAAATAATGATGCATCATACCAAAACCTGTGGGATACTGAAAAAGCAGTACTAAGGGGGAAATTTATCACATT
>NW_007838098.1:0-728 GCF_000696425.1 Galeopterus variegatus
TCATTGCTCTTAAAAGAAAGTCATGAATTCTCACTCCATGACCCATTAATTTGGCATAAAAATTCTTTCCCAGAAACATAGTTTAGGGAAACAAAGGGATTGTTCATAGTTAGTCATTTTCTCTCACTGTCTTTTCTTTTTTATGCTTCATTTTTAAAAAGTCATTTATCCTATGCACACATTTCTATTTTAATAAGCATATCTTTCACATGTGGCTTTTCTGAAAAATGTACAAAATTACTTTAATATATTTAAAACATAATTTAAATTATATGTCCTCCCTCTCTTGTGATACTTTTGCAAATAAACTTCACTCCAAATAATATTTGATGAACTCAGATGACTGGGGACAAGGGCACACTAGTTAGATGTCAACAAGGCTTAAAGTAATGACTGGCACTATATCAATATTGCATTTTGTACTCTGTTTCCCATTCTGGTTCCTAGCAGAGCAATACAGATCGAAAGTAAAGAAACCAAAATTATTTCCCTAAATTCACCTCCATAGGAACTGATTTCTCAATGGGGAAAATTTAAATACCAATCATTCCCAAAAGCAATATTAAGCACATAGAAAAAAAACATAAGAGCTCTTTGCTTTGAAAATCTGCTGTGCATACTAAAGTGCCTGAAATTTAAATAAACATTTGAAGCTTTGAGCAAGAAGGGAAATCAACATGGACAATGGTTAGCAATTTCCATCTAGGAGGGTGTCTTTAAAAAAATAT
>NW_007838099.1:0-728 GCF_000696425.1 Galeopterus variegatus
TAACCCCCAATGGGACACTTTAATCAGGAAAAGATTGTGAGTGGATGTGAACAGATAATTGTACAGTTTCAAAATATCACCTCCAATGTATTCATTCATTACACAGGAAAGAAGGCACCTGCTCAATGGCGAGGTCCAGTGGATACAACCATAACCAACAAGCCAAACCAGCAAAAGCAATACAAGGGCAGCTTGACCACTGGACCCCCTCACATAACACAATGAAAGGATCCCACATCACCTACACAGTATTCGTGCCAAAAATGTCCAGCCTGAATTGAACCATGAGGAAACAGTCAAGCAAATACAGATCATGGGACATTAAAGAAGACAACTTGCCTGGATGCTTCAAAAAAAGTCAGTGACCTACAAGAAAATTAAAGGCAGGCAGACTGTATTAAAAGTAAAGGATATATCAAAGCACAGCCAAATGTGGTGCAAAGTTCTAACTGGACCTCAGGTTTTTTACAAAGGCTATGGCAGGACATTTTGCGCTGGTACAGAAAGCCCCTGGCAGCTACCAAATGGGCACAGGTGTCCAGGCAGGTGCGGCAGCCCCCTGCTGCTCAGGAGAGTCCCACACTGGCGGGGCATGGGGCAAGTCTGGGGCAGACTGCCTGGGAGGTAGCATTTGGGCAAGGCTGAGACACAAGCTGTCAGGAAAGGTCAGGTAGGGAGCACTGGGATCCGCCAGGTGTGCCTCTAGTGACAGGTGCAGGCAGCACACT
>NW_007838100.1:0-728 GCF_000696425.1 Galeopterus variegatus
TCTTCCAAACAAGGAACAAAGTGTCTCTCAATGTATTTAGTTCTTTCATTTCTTTCAATGTTTTGTGATGTCCACCATACAGTTTCTGTAAAAGTTATGTCAGATTTATGTCTAAGTACTTCATTTTCCTTGGAGCAATGGTAAAGTTATGTTTTTAATGTCAGTTTCCACATATTCATTGTTAGTACATAAACATGTGATGGGTTTTAGAGTGTAGAACTTTTACCCGGTGAACTTGCTGAAGTAACTTATTATTTCTATAAGATTTCTGTAAATACCATGGAATTTTACATGGAGTCGTGTAATCCACATAAAGGGACAGTTTTACTTCTTCCTTTCCAATCTGTAACCCTTACTTCTTTTTCCTGCCTAATTGTGCTGGCTAGAACTTTAGTGCTGTGTCTAACAAAAGCGGCGAGAGCAGACATCTCTGCCTTGTTTCCAGTCTGAGGGGAAAAGCATTGTTTTCCATCATTAAGTATGACTTAGCTGTAGGTTTTTCATAAATGCTCTTGATAAAGTTTGGGAAGTCCCCTTCTATTGCTAGTTTTCTGACAGTTTTTATCATGAAAGGGTGGTACACTTTGTCAAATGATTTTTTCTGCATCAATTTACACAAATGATTTTTCTTTAGCCTACTGGTATAGTGTATAACATAGACTGAGTGTGATAGGCTATCAGCCATGCAGGATACTGGAAATAAATCCCACTTGGTCATGTGCATAATT
>NW_007838101.1:0-728 GCF_000696425.1 Galeopterus variegatus
TCCTACCTTAAATAGTTCTTAAGGCCCCAAGGCTCTGTCATTGGTGCACAGTGGTCCATCCCTAGTTGTAATGTGATGGTTGCCGTTCTTCTCCTTTTCTCTTTTGTGGCTCCTTGGGGAGTTATTTTTAGTTACCACCATTGCCAAATCTAGTGGCTGATCCTCTGTCACTTACCAAAGATGCTACAAATATCTGCTCAAGGTACTGCTGTTACTGGCCACCAGTGTTGGTGCCTCAGCACCTCTGCCAAGTCTGTGCTGAGGACTCTGTCTACCGCAGCTGCCACCAGAGGGCTGGGTCTATTAATGTCAGTGCCCCATCCTTCACGGAGCCTGTGCTGAGGCAGTTCTTTTTTGACAGCCTCCTCTTTCTAGGATTCAGTATTGATTGAATTTGAATTATGGAACCTTTCAGAAATACAAATATATCCTAGGACACACACAGCTTCTACTTTGGCTCCCATGTTTCTGGGTTTGGGAGGACTTTGGTGATCAAGGTCCTCCCAGGCAACTCTGTCTCTTCTACCCAGATTGTTGGTGCTAAGCAGCTAACTTCTCAGGGTTAAGGTGATACTCACCCTTCTGATACCATTGCTTTTTTTTTTTCCTTTTGTGGCAAGAGCCAAACCAAACAAACAAACACAAATTTAAAATACCATTACTGCTGAAGAGCACACAAACCCAACCAGAATATTCTCCAGTTGAGACACTCTCCAAGTGGATGGTTT
>NW_007838102.1:0-728 GCF_000696425.1 Galeopterus variegatus
GTAACTAAGACATCAGCTCAAATCTGACTCCACCAGCTCCTGGTTGTGCAGACTTGTCCTTCGTCTCCCTGTGTCTCAGTTTCTTCACCTGTAAAATGGGAATAAGTTTGTTAAGGTATTAAACGAACTAGCTTATGCAAAGTGCAACAGACCTCAGCTCTGCATAACTGAATGAAGAAGCTGGATGAGTAGTAATTGCCTGCAAATGCACCCCGACAGCCACCCAGGAAATCCCTTCCTTTTCCTCACCTTGGACTCGGAGCACAGAAATTAATCAAGAGCTCTGAGGCCTGGAGTCTGGGGCTGTCAGATTCACTTTTCTGAACTGAGGTTTTAGTGGTGGTAGATCACTGGGGCTCTAGAAAAATTAATGGTTCTTTGAAAAGTATACCCAGCTAACTTCACCTGCTCACAGCCAGACCACCTGGTGCTGGGGAAGTGAGCTCTGACTCCAGAGAAGAACAAATTGTGCCTGAGGGGCCGAAGGGAGAAAGTAAGGTTAAATCACCAGAACCACGCATCCTTCTGCAGTGGACTCTGCAGGCGCGTGAGCAAAAAGAACAGAGTAGAAGGAAGAAAGAAAATGCAGCAGGAGGCAGAAACCAGGGTGAATCCTCTGCCTTGGAGTAGCCTTGACTTAGATTTCTCTCTTTTTTTTTTTGGAAATGAGCTCTTTGCTGCTCATTGTTTGGGGGGTTAGCACAGCTAGGGAAATGCATCATGAAGCT
>NW_007838103.1:0-728 GCF_000696425.1 Galeopterus variegatus
TCTCCTTTTGTTGGGCTTTTCCCTCTTCTTCTAGACTCTAAGCTCATTGAGAAGGTCTGACATTGGTGTGAAAACCATATTGTTTTATGCCTGCAGTTCACTGTCAAATTTATTAATGAAAAAGGTGAAAGGGAATTTGTGTTTCTTTCATAAAAATAAGGTAATTGCATACTTTTTCTGTTGCCTAATGCAAATTCGCTTAACTGTTGAAATTTTAAAATTTGTGAAGTTAATTATAAATGCATCCCAACAACTTGTTTTCTTCCAACTTAGCTTTAGAATTTGAGAACCAGGGGCCGGCCCGTGGCTCACTCGGGAGAGTGCGGTGCTGATAACACCAAGGCCCTGGGTTCGGATCCCATATAGGGATGGCCGGTTTGCTCACTGGCTGAGCGTGGTGCTGACAACACCAAGTCAAGGGTTAAGATCCCCTTACCGGTCATCTTTTAAAAAAAGTAAAAATAAAAAGAATTTGAGAACCAGGGTGTTCGTCCTCCATCAGGCGATCAGCACTCTCTGTTGCTTTATTCTTATGTATGACTGCTAACTATACACAGGGACTATGTTAGTGGGGGGAGGTCAAAGCCCATGTGAGGTTCGCATGCCTCTATACAGTTCACAATTAAATGTTAAATTGAATGTCAAGATGTTTGGCTCAACAATGGGTTAAGTTCTCTGAGAGAGACCACCATTATTCAAACCATCCCTATAGTAGCATTTACTGAGGG
>NW_007838104.1:0-728 GCF_000696425.1 Galeopterus variegatus
AAAATCACACCAGTGGCACCTCCTTGATTGGTGCTGGGAGCTCAGGAGCAATGTCTACCCCGACTTCCAACCCCTCCCAGCCCAGAAAGCCTCAGGAGCCCTTGTACCTCTGAGAACACTGAGCTCTGGGGTCCTGGAGGCTGAGGAGCCAGGCACAAGGCAAGTGGCAAGAGGAGGGGCTGCTCGAGGAGGCAGACCCAGGGCGCTGGGGCCAACAGGGCGCTGGCTGCCCCTGGAGCTCAGGGCAGGCACAGGGATGGCGGGACGTGGCGAGGCCCCTGGCCTGAGGGTGCAGGAGTGCCAGCACGGCTGCAAGAAGCACCTGGGTGACGCCATCAGCTTCTTCTTCCGCTTCATCTCGGGGAACCTGGCTCGAGGTGAGGCTGTTTGGTGGAACTGGGGGTGGCGTGCAGGAAGAGAGAGGCAGCTGTGGGGCTGAGGACAGGGGCAAGGATGACCAGGGGCAATGGCCCTGCAGCAGGACTGGAAAGGACCCCTTGATCTCTGAGCCCTGCTGCTCCCCACTGTGACCTGCGGGCAGTGAGTGCCAAGCCAGGGCCCCCCGACTCGTGGCCATGGGGGTGGGCTTCTTCTCCGTGGTGCTCACAGACTCGGAGGGAATGCGGGGTCTCAGGCCAGCCCTCCTGCCTTGCACACGTTGACTCCGCTGCTCCCGCCCTTCCCTGTCTCCCTCCCTCACTGGGGACCCCTTTCCTCTTCCATCAAAG
>NW_007838105.1:0-728 GCF_000696425.1 Galeopterus variegatus
AACCCTCCAAGAAACATCATACACAATGGAGAATTTAATAGAATTCCTTTTAAAATCAGGCTTAAGAAAAATGTCCACTGTCATTTCTATTTGACATTATACAATATTAACATTGTATATGCTAACTGTTCAATAATATAAGAAAAAGTAATTATAAATATTAGAAAATAATTGGGGAAAAATCCCCAACAATATAATTGTATAGATAGTAAGCTCAAAATAATCTACACACAAATTATTAGAGTTTGGGCCGGCCCGGTGGCGCACTGGATAGTGCGCCGCTTGGGAAGCGCGGCGGCGCTCCCGTCCGAGGGTTCGGATCCCACATACAGACCGGCTCCCGCTCACAGGCTGAGCGAGGCGCAGGAGCAACACCGAGGCTTGCAATCCCGTTGCCAGTCCCTGGTCCAGTATGGGGGCAACACTGAGGGTTGCGATCCGTTGCCGGACACGGAAAAAAGACAAAAGACAAAAAAAAAAATTATTAGAGTTAGTGAGAGAGTCAAGTAAGGTCATCATGTATAAGATTCTATGCAAAAATCAATTGCATTTCCATACAGCAGCAATGTACAGTTAGGAAATGCAATTTTAAAAATTAACAAAAGGTTTGAGATTTTTAGTAGAAAATTATAACACTTTATTGAAAGATAATAAGATCTAAATATATGAAGAGACAAACATGTCCATAAGTAAGATAAAGATTAAATTTTTTCTTTCTTTTTTTTTTT
>NW_007838106.1:0-728 GCF_000696425.1 Galeopterus variegatus
AAAATTTTAATAAAAATATAATTATTAATTTTGTTATTTAATGGAGGCAAGCAAAGGAATACATAGAATAAGTATAATAATTTATTAACTATGTATTCATGAATCAAGCACACTGGCATAACCATACAACACCAAAACATATGTAATAATAATTAAATTCAATAATATTTTGCTGATATTTAGTCATGTAAAACCATAATTTAGTATTTTTACTTTTATTATGAAAATATATTTGACAAAATAGTTTATTTTACAAATTTTAAACATTTAGAAATTTGGAATCTGTTCCTCCATTTTTTCTCCTAGTCCCCCAGCCTTATTATTATTAGGAGTAAAACTGAATGCTTTATTCCAAGTATCCAGTGTACAATAGGTGTTTAATATAATTCTATTAAATGAATAAGTGAATGTTCACATTTGGGTATTTCAACATCAACAGTTTTCCCATTTGCAGTATACATTTATAGCAATGTATTTTTTCTCATTTAATAAATTTCCGCATTCACTACTAGCCATGTTTTTCCACAACTTGTCTAATCCAAGCCTTTTAGTTTTTAAGAAAAGACAACTTGAATAGCTACAGAATTATTGGTTGCAATATTTTCCCCTTTGAGCTCTGTAGTCATTATTTCTCAGGCCTTATAATATTTATTGTTTTACTGAAGTCTTTTGCTAACATGATTTAGTTCTTCAGGGAATAATTTATTTTCCTTGCTTGGATCCTTTCA
>NW_007838107.1:0-728 GCF_000696425.1 Galeopterus variegatus
GGGTGGCAGCGCCACCTGATGTCCACCATGCCCCACCCTCTCCTCCTGTAATTACGGGATTCCAGGGGAGCGCAGGTGGGCCACCTTTCCCAGCTTCCCCAGCAGTGAGGTGTGATGATGTGACTACGTGCTCTCCAGTGAGCTGGTGTCCACTCCTGCCCTCAGGGGCTTCACAGAGCAGCTTTGTCTCTGCACAGGTTGTGTGAATCCATGATGGGCTTTTTTTTAAAAAACCTAACAGTTTAATGAAAAGAGCTCCAGTTTGTTGCCAAAAGATTTAGATTCTACTCTGCACACTTTTGGTGAGCATAGAAATTGTCTTCTCTCTTTAAAGAGTAGTTTGAAAATATCAATGGGAATTTAAGTAAACATTCTACTACTAAGAATGACAACTTATCCTATAAACAAACTCACAAGTGCAAATGTGCTTGTAAAAAAATTGTCATTGTGGTGTCATTTGTAAAAGTACAAGAAAAAAAGGAAAAGGGAGAGGGGTTAGAGAGAAATTGGGTGATGGACACAAAGAATAATTATGACTCGTAATGAATTACATCCTAATAACACTGATTTGATTATCACATATTCTACAGAAATAATGATAGTCAACTCCGTATCCCATAAATATGTACAATTATGTATCAAGTTTAAAAAAGAAAAAGTAGAAGAAAGCAAATTACAAAGTGCAATGGTCGCTCAATAGTATCTCTGTACACTGGAATACCATGCAG
>NW_007838108.1:0-728 GCF_000696425.1 Galeopterus variegatus
TAATGATCACGTAGACACTTGTTGAAGATGCTGTAGAATGGGTTGCAGTGTTTTCCAATATTTCACTGGTAGTTCCACAAAAGATGATCTTTGATGGTACGTGCATGAAGGAAGTTATGCGTTTCCTTTTGTAGTTATTCTTTTTGACAAGTAATATTAGGTCTTTCCTTTGGATAAAATTTCCTTTTCATATCAATCTATTTTAGTATAAAAGGCAAATTGATGAACAAATTATGAATTTGTAACTCTATAGGTAGTTTGAAGATTCAGAAAAACATAAAGGTTTTATAAGATATACACATTTGGACTACAGCGTGTTACAATTCAAATTGTAAATATAAAAAGATGGCTTCTGAGGAAACAAATCCATCAGTGATTCTAAACTTTAAAAATGCAAGGTTCAACACCCTAATCATTTTCTAGGTAGGATTGCAAGGTAAATATGAATATTAAGCTTATTAGCTTGCCTAGTTCAGCACTTATTTTCTAAACCCTTGTATTTCAATGGCTAATTCTCACATTAAGAGAATTTATCTTGTGATCTTACAGATCTATTCATATTTTGTAAGAAGGAAAAAGAAACTATTCTTGTTTCATGGTTTTCTTATTGTCTAGTTATTTCTATGAGTCGTCTGTGCCTAGAAATACCAAAGGCGTTTGAAAAGGCTGTGTGTATTTAAAAATGCATGCAACAGGTTGTGTGTGTGTGTGTGTGTGTGTGTGTGTGT
>NW_007838109.1:0-728 GCF_000696425.1 Galeopterus variegatus
TAAATTATATCATTCCTACAGTGAAAATAAAAATACATGCACTGCATAATGAGGTCTTTGTCAACAATGGACCGCATACGCGATGGTGGTCCCATGACTATAATGGAGCTGAAAAATCCCCATCGCCTAGTGATATTGTAGTCATCGTAACGTCGTAGTGCAGCGTGTGACTCATGAAGAAGTCATGCAGCCTAGCTGTGTCGTAGGCCACACCATCTAGGTTTGTGCAAGTACACTCTGTGATGTTCACACAATGAATGAATAGCCTTAATGACGCACTTTTCTTTGTCTTTAAGTGATAAATGACTGTATATGACAGATGAGTTTGTGAATGTACGGATGGGGCTGTTAGAAAAACCAAGGGCCAAAAAAGGTGGGGTGTGGTTGGCGGGGCCACAGTGGATAACTCATTTTGTTCTCTCCAAATTGCCCTCTCTCCATGTCCCACCCTCTCAAAATCTAAGTGCAACTTCCCTTGGATCCCCTGGGCCTTGCCTGATCCACCTGGAGGGTCCCAGACATCCTGGTGGGGGAAATACTAGTGGTGATAAAATGAAGAATGGGGACAGAGAAAAGGGAAAGACAAGGAGGAGAAATTGGCCTTGAGTCTATGGCATGCCAGGCATTGTGTTGGGTGCCTTTGCTGATTTGGGGTTTGTTTGATCCTCATATCAAGCCTGCAAAATTAACATAACTACTGGTGAGCAAAATAAGGCTCAGAGAGGTTA
>NW_007838110.1:0-728 GCF_000696425.1 Galeopterus variegatus
TTTTTTTCAATATTTTCTAGTTTTCAGTATGGAGATCTTTAACTTCCTTAGTCAAATTACTGAAGTATTTTATTTTATTTTATTGATGCTATTGTAAATGGGATTGTTTTCTTGATTTCCTTTATGGATAGTTTGTTAGTGTAGAGAAATGCTAGTGATTTTTTAAGCTGATTTTGTAATCTGTAACTTTACTAAATTCATTTATTGGTTCTAACAGTTCTTTGGTGGAAGCGTTAGAATTTTCTATGCATAAGATAATGCCTCAGCAAACAGAGACCATTTTATTTCCCCACTTTAAAAAAAAAATCCTAGGGCTGGCCCGGTGGCGCACTGCGCTAGTGCGCCGCTTGGGAAGCGCAGAGGTGCTCCCGCCGAGGGTTCGGATCCCACATACAGACCGGTTCCCGCTCACTGGCTGAGTGAGGCGCGGGGGCAAAACCGAGGGTTGCGATCCCGTTGCCGGTCCTGGTCCGGTACGGGGGCGACACTGAGGGTTGCGATCCGTTGCCAGACACGGAAAAAGACAAAAAAAATAAAAATAAAAAAAAAATAAAAATAAAAACAAAATCCTATTTGGATGCTTTTTATCTTTTCATTTCTTCTCATGTCTTATTTCTCTGGCTAGGATTTACAGTATTATTTCAAGCAGAAGTGGTGAGAGTGGGCATCCTTTTCTCATTTCTGATCTTAAACAAAAAGTATTCAAAGTTTCAACATTGAATATGATG
>NW_007838111.1:0-728 GCF_000696425.1 Galeopterus variegatus
AGCCAGTGAGCAGCCGGTCTGTATGTGGGATCCGAACCCTCAGCAGGAGCGCTGCCGCGCTTCCTAAGCAGTGCACTGTAGCAGTGCGCCACTGGGCCGGCCAAGATTTTGTTTCTCTCAGCAACTGGAAATCACCTAAATGTTCAATGTGAGGGAATTGGTCAACTGACGGGCCATGAAAAATAAAAGTATAATTTACAAGTATATTTAATGATATGAAATAATATCCACTATATATTGTAAAGCAAAGAAAGTGCTACTCAAAACATATTTTGTAAATTAGAAAAAATATATTTTTGTACATAGTATGTCAGTTATAGGGATTTGACCTTACACAATTATTGGAGCTGGCTACATGGTAACCACATGCCAACTTCTACCCTCCACATCTCAGGCCACATGTTTCCTGTTGCCCACACTGACCTGGAACTATGCAGGGAAGAGAATTCTGGGAAATGTAGTCCCAGTTTAGCTAAATTGACAAAATACAAATCCACCACATATAGGTAAAAGGCTACGAAGAAATTTATCCAAATGGTTTCAATGATTATCACTGGGAGTTTAGTGAGTTTAAAATCTCAGTACACAAACTCAGATGTGCAAAAAACAACCCATTTGTTTGTTTATTTATAAATCAACCTAATTTATACTCAAATCCCTCCCATCCTATCAGGAGGTAGGAAATTCAGCCTAAGTCATTCTTGGTATGTTATAGCCACTGAAGCTCT
>NW_007838112.1:0-728 GCF_000696425.1 Galeopterus variegatus
CCTTAAGACACTATCAAGATTACAAGGACACAACAACTGCCCTGCTGCATTTCGGACTGTTAGAAATTTCTCTTCCCATTTGTACTATTATACCATGAATCCAGTGTTCTCTCCCACTTAATTTAAAATCATTAGGTATATCAATGCTAAGAACACCTTCTCTATGCTCAATGAATTTGAAATTAGCCCTGGGATGCTGTGGAATAGAATATTCAAGTCTGTAAAATCTCATATTTGCATCAATTTATACATCTTGTCCTGTACAAATTTTAAATAATTTGGAAACTAACTTACAGAGCTGTACATGAGCAATCATTCAATAACTGATCTCTCATTATTCTTTGAAGTTGAATTTTCATCAAAAAATACAAAATTTTGTCACCCTAAATGCCTAGAATTCTAGGATTAAGAAAAATAGGTAAATAACACAATAACACTCAGCATCATAGCCCAAACATAGCATGGTGAACTTTTTGCTTTGCCAAGTATTAATATGTTTAAACTGCTTTCTACTATCATTTTAACAGGAACACTTTATTGTTTTAATTTTAACAGTGAAATTGGGACAGGCATGCTCTTAGGAGAGAAAGGACAGTCTGCAAAATTGAATAAATTATTAATCTTAACAGAAATGAACTTTAGACATGGCTTCACATATTTTTAAGGAGAATAAAGCTCACAACTACTTGCACCAGAACACCAAATCTGCTAGTACTTTAATTTTGGAC
>NW_007838113.1:0-728 GCF_000696425.1 Galeopterus variegatus
AACTGTTAGGTCTCTAAATCTAACTACAATTGCCAAAAACAAACTCTGTCCATAGGGAAGAAAACCCAAACTCATGCTTGGTGGCCTAAAAAACCAAGGGCTTTGTATAAAAACTAATAACTATAATCTCCAGAGTTCCCCTATAGAACAGTGTGCACGTATGCAATCACCATCAGTAGTGCAAGCCACAGTTCCCACGCTTCCAGTTACCTTGCTGCCCCCTCTAACACTTAGTTTGCTTGCTTAACAGGACTAACCCCATGTATAGCCACCCAATTTTTCCTTACACCCAACAAAATTGAGTTCTGTATTATTGTCCTCACACCCAACAAAACTAAGTTCTGTGTTCTTGTCCACATCATTCCCGAGATCTATTTTTATGAAGGAGAGCCAGGAAGACAACACCTAATAACAAAAAGAGCTGCCCCGGTCCTCATCCCCTTACTCGTAGGTTTAGACATAGCTGGATCCACAGCTATGGGAACGAACCACAGCTCTAATCACCAGTAATCAAAACTTTAAAGCTCTAGGTCAACAAATGAACCTAGACCTAGGCGAACTGGAACAATCTGTTAGCAGACTGGAAACCCCTTTAGATTCCCTCGCTGAAGTGGTGCTGCCAAACAGACGGGGGCCTAGATCTCTTATTCCTGAAACAAGGTGGATTATGTGTGGCCTTAGGAGAAACTGTTTCTATACTAATCACTCAGGAGTAATAAGAGACAGCC
>NW_007838114.1:0-728 GCF_000696425.1 Galeopterus variegatus
ATTTAATATGTAAGCTAAATAGACAAAAAAGAAACATTCTTGCATTCCAATTGCTTCTTGAGAAACTAAGCTTGCTTAATTTTAAATATCCATAAAGGAAATTACTACCCTGGAGGGGACTGTGTAAATCAAGCCCAAGTTTAGGCAATTTATCGTTCACATTAAATATTTAAAAAAAGAGAGCGAGGGAATGACCTAAAGTCATTTGTGCTGCAGAAGATCAGAGCCCAGAATTTTTTTTATCTAGTTCATTGTATTTTGTTAATGGTGTCTATCTCCTGGAACACAGATGAAAATTGTATTTAATAACTCATTGTTTATTTCTGAATAATATGAGCAAAAAATCACAGTGATTATGTCATTATTTCTACAGAAAAAGAACATCACATCACATTTTTCTGTTGGCTGACTCAGGAGAATGGTGCATGAGTTATAAACCATCTCTAGATTAAAAATTTTAAAAAGATGATATTCCTATCAAGTCATTCTTAATCAAATAACCAAAATTAGGTGTACCTAAGAAGTCTAAAGCATTAAAAGATACTGTTGGAAAATAAGTAATTGGATATTAACATTATGCCCTAACTTCTTCAACTGTGCCTAAGCCTTTTTATGGCACTGTGGTTCTTTGACATACATTTAATTATTACTATCACTTTGTAGGACACCTGTATTTTATTTATTTTATAATATATATTTATTTTTGTAAAGATCAAGATGGAGACAAG
>NW_007838115.1:0-728 GCF_000696425.1 Galeopterus variegatus
AATTTTGAAAACAAAAACAATAAAGAAAAAGAAAAGTGAAAGCTGGTTATTTGAAAGGGTCGATAAACTTGACAGACCTCTAGCAAGACTGACAAAAAAGAAAAAACACAAGTTATTAATATCTGCATAGTGAAATGGGATTTCACTACAGATCCTGCAGACACCCAACGGAGAACAAGCCAATGCTGTGAAAGAACTCTACACATAAATTTGACAACTTAAATGAATGGGCAAATTCCTTGAAAAGTACAAACTACCACAACTCACCCGAAATAAAACAAATAATTTGAATAGCTTTATAAATACTAAGGAAATTAAATTTTTTTTAAAAAAGACCTCCTGAAACAGAAGTCTCCAAGACTCAGGTGGTTCCAACAGAAAATTCTACCAAGCATTTAAAGAAGAATTAAGACCAACTCTACAGGACTGGCTGGTTAGCTAATTCAGTAGAGCATGGTGCTGCTAACACCAACGGCAAGGGTTTGGATCTCCTACTGGCCAGCCACCACAAAAAAACAAATCTACAAAATTTCTTCCAGAAAGTAGAAAAAGAGGGAACCCTTCCCATCTCATACTAGGAAGCCAGTATTACCCTCATATCATAAACCAGAGCCAAAAAAAGAGAAAACTATGGACCAACATTCCTCATGAATACATATGTAAAAACTGATTTAAAATGTCAGCAAAGAGAATTCAGAAATACAAAAAAGAAGTAGACCCATGAACAA
>NW_007838116.1:0-728 GCF_000696425.1 Galeopterus variegatus
CTATCAGACTAACAGCAGACTTCGCAACAGAAACTCTACAGGCCAGAAGTAAATGGGATGATATACTCAAAATGCTAAACAAAAAAACCCTGCCAGCCAAGAATACTATACCCAGCAAGGCTATTCTTCATAAATGAGGGGAAAATACTGTATTTTCCAGACAAACAAAAAGTGCAGGAGTTCACCACCACACAATCAGCCCTACAAGAAATCTACAAGGAAGTCCTGCATCTAGACTCTGAAAAATGATAATCACTAGTACAAATACACAATTAAGAACAAAACCCACTGTTACAACAAAAATCCAAACAAGAAAAATAAACTAAATCTTACTCTCACCACCATAAAAAACCATAATGACAATGTAATAATGCCCCTAATTTCTGACTAATAATTTTGGTAGATATTTTATTCCTTAAAATAGCTCATTAAATGTTTTTGTACCTTCGCTTTGTGTTTTCTTCAGAGCTTAGTACATGCACAATATGCTTTGTATGAGATCTTTAGAAACAAAAAGAGAAATTAAAGAAATATTAGGGCATAGAAAGAAACATGGTCAACTTTAACCTTCCTTTCCGTTCGTTCTCCATATTTAGGTGTGGAAGAGTGAAGGTCAATGGCATTAAACAGAATTTCTCCTGTATCAGTAATATTAAAATACACACACACACACACACACACACAAACACAAATGATGCCTCAAAATACTACATGGAGATTGTGAGTTT
>NW_007838117.1:0-728 GCF_000696425.1 Galeopterus variegatus
CTAATAGAAATGGAGTGGGCACCCACCATGTGCAGGGTGTGGTCAGAATACCAGGCAAATGAATGAGACATGAATGAGGAATGTGGTGCAAGAAAGGCTCCACGCTCTCTGGTGGCTTCCACCTTGCTAATCCAGCAGCCACTCACGGTCACTTTCTTATTCTTGATTTCTCAGCAGCCTTTGACATTGTGGAGCGGTGCCCCCTGGAAACGGTCACTTCGCTTGGCTCTTGGCTCCTCTCTCTGTCACCTTTGTGAGTTGTTCTGCCCACCTCTGGCAAGTACCAGGGCTCCTTGGGACTCTCTCATGAAAAGATTTTATGAGTGTCAGATGAGGTAATGAATGAAAAGAGTGAAATGTCGTGCAGATATGAGCAAGGGGTTAGTATTATTAAGGCAGGGTAGGAAATGGACTAAGGAGCCACAGCAACAAGCAGTGCTACGGGAGGTGATTCCCACAAGAGCCAAGCCTTGAGGCTGAAATTAAAGGCCAGAGAGAAGGTGGGAGGGTGCTTTGCAAGGGGGCAGCATGGGTTATGGCTCAGAGAGAGAAAAGTGTTCTTCATCGTCTTGGGATACCAAGTTCACTAATTTGGCTGCATTAGAAGTCCATGCTGAGGACGAATGGCAGTAAATCTGGAAAAATAAGCAAGGACTCCAGCCTTATGGAATATCCATAGCCTGGAAGGTCAAAAAAATATGGTGAATCTTTGTTTTTAAAATATATAT
>NW_007838118.1:0-728 GCF_000696425.1 Galeopterus variegatus
GCTAACGTAATTAGCAAGCGTGTTAAGGTTTGTTGGGTTTTGTTTATTTGTTGTTTTTTTTTAAAGTCACTGTAACAGGTTGGAACCCTGAATTTTTAACATCAAAACATTGGAATTTTGATACATAAGCTTTGGAGTCAGATGAAGTCTCCAATCCAGACCTTCCATCTCGCTGTGTGACTTTGGACAGGTTACATAATTGCTCCGAGACTCAGTTGCTCCACTGTTTAAAGAAAAAAAAAGTTCTCTTTAGTGTCTTGAGATTAAATGAATGAATGGATAAAAATGAACATATACTCTGATATTCCCAGATATGTAAAACACCTGGGAGGTGCACACAGGAGAAGCTCAATAAATACTAGTTCTCTTTGCCTTCTGTTAGGATGCCATGTGTACCTGTGTATATTGGTGTTTGTGTGTGTGTGTGTGTGTATTTCTCCCAATACAGGAAATTTGAGAATTTCTCTCTGTACATATATATACACACACACTTGTATATATATGAGTGTGTGTGTGAATATATGTATACATATATTTTGGTTTTTACATGTTCTGCTTCTTATCAAATAGGATGTGAGAGCCTTGAAAAACCCTTTAAAGGACATGTTGATGCATCTACAAGGAAGAAAGAATAACAAGCAGAGTTGGGGCTCAGTGGTTTGCACAACAAATCTTCTTCTTTGGGTATTTAATTTTTAGAAAAGTGAACCAGTTTCCTAAAAGTCTCC
>NW_007838119.1:0-728 GCF_000696425.1 Galeopterus variegatus
GCAATAAATTTTGTTTTCTTGATAAATCACCTAGTTCTAGGTATTTTGTTATAAGCAACAGAAATGGACTAATACACCACTTTTCCAGTCTTATCTCCCAACTCTTCCCACTATTCAACCTTTCCTCCCTTGTTCTAGCACAGACCATGGAATGTTGAAGCCAAAGTGATTTGATTCAGGTCACATAACTGATAACAATTGCTACCATTTATTGAGGGTTTCCTTTGTGCTGGGATATGTATACATATTCACAATCAATCCATGAGGTAGTTACTATTATTGTTCCCATTTTATAAGTGAGGAAACTGAGACTCAGAAATTATGTAATGTTCCTAAGGACACTTGGTTGGTAATACCAGAATTGGGATTCATTCAGGTTGTGTGACCACTGAACTATGCTCCCTCCAAAGAAGTGGTTAGTGGAGCTAGGACTTAAATAAGATACCGTCATTCATTCATCTATAGACACATATTAAGCACCTACTATGTGCCAGGCAGTGCTCTCATTGTGCCATTACACTGCTCTGGGATTAAAGTAAGGTTGACAATGATACATAACATGAAATAAAAATTTAAAGAAAAAGATAAAAATAAGAGGCTTTCAGAATAAGAACAGCCCAGCCCTTGTCCTGAAACCTCCAACCCATCTACTCCACCAACAACCAGATCTGATTGTGTTTCCCCATGCTTAAAATACTTCAGGACCTTTGTAGATATAATGCTAAATA
>NW_007838120.1:0-728 GCF_000696425.1 Galeopterus variegatus
TCCCAAGCGGCACACTAGCACAGTGCGCCACCGGGCCAGCCTGGACATTGAACTTTTAAAGGGAGAAAATAGAACTGAAGTTACTAGAGGTGGGAAAGGGGAATGGGAGGGGGGTCTGTGAGAAATTGGTAAACAGTCACAGAGAATGATTATATTGTGTAATGATGAATATACTAATTATCCTGACTTGATCACCACATATTGTACACAGGTATTGATATTCAACACTGTACCCCACAAATACGTAGCATCAACTACGTTTCAATAAAAAAAGTGTGGTGCAGCCACCAGTTTTGGCAAATCCAGAAACATATACCTGAATAGCACATCTAGAAAAGGGGATTGTTACTAGCTAAGTTAAAGAAGTTTTTAGCTGCATCTCAAACCCCCTCCTGACAACCACCCCCAGTATAAAAGGAAGTGCAAATTTGAATAAACTGATTTAAAAAAAAACAATAAAAATAACTCAAAAAGAAAAAAAACAGAAAAGAAAGAAAAAGTCACTTTCTCTTTCATGGCAGCATTCATAAGGTGTTAACGCTAAATCTATCACTTGAGGTACTTCCCCCAAAGAAGCATTGAAAAAGATTTTAAGGCAAATATTACACAGCCAATGACCAGAGAGAAGTAGAGATCAGAAATCCCAGTGAAAGCCTGGAGAGCTTTTAGTGTTAGTCAGCATGGGAGCCAGTGTTTTGATTGATAGAACTCTCACAGGAATCCTCAGC
>NW_007838121.1:0-728 GCF_000696425.1 Galeopterus variegatus
TTTTTCTCCTTGGGGAGGCAATGAGACAAGGATTTGGAATTTGGGACTCGTTATGTTCTGATTTTGGCCAAATATTTTTGAAAACTCTTCCCAGTGTAGCTTCTCTTCAATATATGTGTCTCGGTGACCTCTGACTATACAGAGGACAGAAAAGTAATTTGGAGAAAGACATTTTAAAAACCATGCAAAAGAAAAAAAGAAAGAAAAAAGGAAGAAGGAAGGAAGAAAGAAGAAAAGAAGGAAGGAAGGGAGGAAAAGCCAGCGAGCATGAGGGGAAAAGGCAGAATGTTTTTCTTTTGGAAGAAAAATACTTCCAGATTGCATCTGTTTTTTTAAAGGTTCTGTGGGAGGCTATCCACAGACACTGCTTGATCTGAAATATCGGGAAATATGGCTCCCGTGCTTATCAATGCTGCAGGGCAGAGGTGGGCCCTGGATACCCACGAACACACTCACACTCTCATCCCCAGGCTCTTGGCTCACCTCACACAAGCTCCAAACCTGCTTTGTCGGGCATCCAGAAAGACCTAAATGCATTTGGTTCAATTTGGATGGAGGAAATGGAGAATTATAGACAAAGGAATCACCACTTCTCCTTTGTGCACTGGCAGGCTCAACCCTGAAGCCTCCTTCCTCCTTTAATGTTTTGTTTTGAAATATAAATCCTAATAAAGAACGGAACAGCAAAAACAAAACTCCAGAGTAAAAGAGAAGAAGACAATGTGTCC
>NW_007838122.1:0-728 GCF_000696425.1 Galeopterus variegatus
TTGTAAAAATTAATACATGTTATATTTTAATATTAATTACCTACATCTGTTTTCCCAATAGAAAATTGGGCACAATTAAAAAAATGCTCTTATTTTTAAGACACAGAATCAGAAAGATCCCTGAGCTCTGTCTACCATGGTCTTTCCATGATAGATGAACATGAAAATTTCCATTTTGTATTGGGAATACTATTTGCATCTCTCAGATTTTCACAATGGGCTCAAAAATGCATCACTATTAAAATCCCCTATGATGCACAATACTCACGTGATAAGGTCCCTGTAAACCACCTGGCTCATTCTCCTAATTCACACATAAACTCACCAAATCCCATGAGAAGAAATGGATATTTAATTTACTTAATATAATTTTTTCTAAGTCCATCCATCTTGCTGCAAATGGTAGTTTTTCATTCATTTTTCTAGCAGAGCAGAATTCCATTGTACAGAAAGAGAAATACCACATGTTCTCACTTATTTGTGGGAGCTAAAATATATACAAACAAACGGGGAGGCAGAGAAGAATACACAACAATCACAATTCCTTGAACTTGTTAAGACAAGTGAACAGATATGATGTTGATGGGTGGGAGGTGGAGGGGGGTAAAGGGACATGAAAATCGACTACATTGTATATTGATAAATTAAAATTAAATTAAATTTTTTAAAAAAAGAAATGGATGTTTCTACCTCGTTTTGCTCATCTGGGACTAAAACAGGTTTGACAA
>NW_007838123.1:0-728 GCF_000696425.1 Galeopterus variegatus
TCTACAATGACAAATTTGGAAAACAAAAATTGTAAAAATCTAGAATAATGAGAAATAAAAACAGCTGTAGAAAGTTTCAAAATTAAGGAAGTATCAATTCTCCTGAAAAAAACATTGTTTTTCTCTTTGCCTCTTTATTTCAATTTGAACATTGTGCATTCTAATGCACTCTTCCAAATTCTCTGCTGTGGTGCTTCACCCTGACAGTTGAGTAAAAAACTAACCAATAATGCATTTGATTAATGATTACAGTTGAGAATGGCCATTGTTCCACAAGCATAAGAACCACACGGTAAGGGGTGTGTCTTTTGCCTTTTGGTTTCTTTCACTAAGCACAATGTTTTTAAGACTTACCTATATTGTAGCATGGACAGGATTTCATTTATTTTGTTCACATTTAATGTATCCATTATCATCAATTTATCATCAGTTGATGGACATTTCGTGGTTTTTTTTCCCACCTTTTAACTCTTGTAAATAATGCCGATATGAACATGTGAATAATGCTGATTCTTTTTGTAGGGCTGTTCAGATGGTGGTGAACTCCCACAGGTTTTGTTTGTCTGGGAAATACACTATTTTTTCCTTATTTCTGAAGGATAGCCTTGATGGATATAGAATTCTTGGCTGGGAGGTTTTTTTTTTTCCTCTGAGCATTGCATGAGCCCTGCATCCTATAAATTTTGACATGGTGCACTTTATATCAAAGTATTCTCTAATTTTCCTGT
>NW_007838124.1:0-728 GCF_000696425.1 Galeopterus variegatus
TGAGACCAAACCTCTCCTCTAAAATGATGAAAATAATACAAGTAGCTGTCTAGTTTACATTGGTGTTTTAAGTAAAACACAGTGACCTTCGAGAAAATCAGACTCTAAGGAAGAAAGGAGCTCTATAACCCCAGGGTTCTGATATAATTAACCAGTATACACTGATGTTATTAGAAATAGATTAGGTAACTTGTATACATAGTACCCACCCTCCATGATACTTTATGAAAAGTAGTACATGGATTCCTTCCCCCTCAAGGAGAAATTACCTGAAAGTGCCTCAACAGAGGTTTGCATTTTTTTAAGTGATAGGTTAAATTGCAATACTTTTGAAAGAATCACCAAGTGCACAAATTCCAGATTCCCAGTAGGAACCAGGGAATTTACAAACCTAATGGGAATAGAAAAGGGATTCAATGTATATTTCATTGCTTCATGCTCTTTGTATGATATTCTTTAGTTTCCACACTGATGTATTTGTGAGATGTTAGGCACAGCCCTGTGCCTTTTTCTGGGTTTGAGGGAGGACTCATTAGAGCTATTATACCACCACATTTGATTCAATATAGCACAGTGAGAGTGTGCCATGCACGTGGTGTTTTGGACATATTCTTGAATGTGTTAGTATAATACAATCTCGTCTAGTGCAAGGTTTGGCAATCTTTCAGAAGACGGTGTTGGTAAATTGCTGACTACTGGCGTTGGGGAAAAGAGGGAGTTTAACTAGA
>NW_007838125.1:0-728 GCF_000696425.1 Galeopterus variegatus
GGGAAAGGGGTGCCCTCAGAGCGTGGCCGTTAAGGGTACTGAGTTTGGAGCCAGCCTGCCTTGGTTGGAATCCTGGTTTCACTGCATACAAGTTCTGTGACAACCCTGGGCAGATCTTGTATCAGTTTCCTCTTCTGCAAAGTGCAGATGTGAGCAGTGCCCATCTCCCCGGATTAAATGTGTCCGTGCACATAATGAGCTGCAAACAGCGTGTGTCAGCCCCGAGGAGCACCACGTGCATTTCAGCTGTCAGCATCCCGCAGCCAGCTCGGTGGACAAGCACGGAGGAAAGCAGATGCTCTGCGGACCGGCGGTTACGTGGCAGCCAGCGCCTCTGCTGACCTCGTCTCGGGGCTGGCTGAGCAAGCAGTGATGCAGGACAGAGCCCTGCCCTTGGGGACTCCCAGGCTGATGCCATTGTGCTGCTGGCCAGGATAAGGGGTCCAGACATGCATGACTCACAGGGGAACCTTGAGGAAGAGACCAGGGAGTGCATGCCCGGTGTTCGAAGGCAGGGCCCAGGGACCCCCACTGTGGCTCCCACCAAGCCCGAGCCCGGGGCAGGCAGACCAGTGGCTGCCCCTGCCTTCCCTCCCAACCACTGCCCTGCTTGCGGTCCCGGCAAGATCAGACTCAGCATCACTGGGTGGTCCCCTCTGAAACAGCGGCATCTTTGATCATTCTCATCATCATTATTAAATATTATTGTTTCTTAACGTTGACTGGAT
>NW_007838126.1:0-728 GCF_000696425.1 Galeopterus variegatus
TAGAGATGTCAGATCATATTATAGTATTACTGTTTATTTTCTTTCATGTGATAATGCCATTTGATTAGGTAGGAGAATGTCATTTTAAGGGTATTGAAGCTGAAGTACTTAGAGACAAAATTTTATGATGTCTATAGCTTACTTTTATATAGAAGAGAGAAAGAGATTGATTTAGCAAATAAGGCAAAACGTTAATCACT
This sequence comes from Galeopterus variegatus, assembly GCF_000696425.1. Lineage (NCBI taxonomy): Eukaryota > Metazoa > Chordata > Mammalia > Dermoptera > Cynocephalidae > Galeopterus > Galeopterus variegatus. The sequence goes on from NW_007838126.1 coordinate 201, forward strand.
GCTAAATTCAGGTGGAGAGTATATGTTTATTTTAATGATCTACTTTCTTCATAATTTTCATAATAAAAAGTTGTGAAATAAATGTTTGTCATTAGTCCAGTGTTGACTCAATAGAAAACATTGGAATGTACAGAAATACAGATAAGTATAATAGATGTATTCATAATTCTACTCCCTAATTGGCAATAATTACTATTTTACAGCTTTAGTAGATTCTATCATGTAATTTTATTCATATATGTAATACATTTTCTTTACACAATTTATTTTCATATAGCTTTGTAGCATGTTTTTTTGAGTGATAAAGTGCATTTTAAACATATTTCCACCTTGCATATATTATAGGCATTTTCATTTTGCATTCTTTGTGAGTGTGCTTAAAGACTATTCACACTGCTTGGTAATCAAGCTAAAACTTCCCTAGTTCATTCACTTCCAGTCTCCTAGATGAATATTGTATGCCTCTTTTCTCTTCTAATCCCCAACTACTCATCTCCTCTTTTCACACTTAAGTAATAAACTTGACTT
>NW_007838127.1:0-728 GCF_000696425.1 Galeopterus variegatus
TCAATAAGGAGAATCCCCCCACCAAGAAGTTCATGTCAGCATCATGCATTTATCTACCTGGGGAAGAAGGAATCCATGTTTGTATGTGGTCTCCTGCCTCAAAAAGTAGTGTTTGAGTCGTTGGTGTTTTCTTTGTAACAAGTACTTTGCTTTTTCATTAATCTATAAATCTTTTCATCAGCTCTATGGTAGAAGGTAGAAGATTTAAATTACCCCATTTCTTCAGATGAAAAAACTGTATAGGAACAAATTTCATATGGGAGACTATACCGAAAGTCAGACCAGAACTTGAGAGGAACGGGAAAGGTTTGGTTTCAAAGTCATGGGACATGTGCAGCTACAGTACAGGTGTGGCTGGTGCCTACAATATTGGATATTGGGCAGGCTTAATGGTGCAAAGAGACATACCATTGGAATGAATTTATGATCTTCCCTAATGTTTCCCAGATGAGTCCCTGAAATCTTGAGTTCTCTAGTAAGAGATGTTGAAAGAAAGGAAGATGAAAAACAGGGAAACTTTATTAACACCCACCTTGCATGCCTATTGGTTTACTTTACAGTTTTCTGGTAAAAATAGCCCAATAGTAGACACTCTGAAAATTGTGGTCATTTCTTCACAGGTGGTAAGACACTGTACATGAATTAGGACAGTAAAGGTTGAAATAGCAAATGGTATTAATGGAAAAGGCACAGTAGATATTCACACACACAAAAATCTCTTCAGAGGA
>NW_007838128.1:0-728 GCF_000696425.1 Galeopterus variegatus
ATTTTTTACCTTCATGAACAAGTCAAAATACAAAAATTCAGTGAAAATAAGGACCCTATTAAAATTGTGGAAATTGGTACAGACATTTTTCCTAACGTTTTATAAAAACTAAATCTTTCATTTTAAGTTACCTAAGAAATTTACGTACATCAGTGTGAATCTTTTTATGTCAATAATCCCTCTATATTTGTGAAAATTCAAATTTTTGGTTTTGTTTTTTTTTTCTTTTTGTCTTTTTTCGTGACCGGCAGCGGATCGCAACCCTCAGTGTCGTGCCCGGACCGGATCGGGACCGGCAACGGGATCGCAACCCTTGGTGTTGCACCCGCACTTCGTTCAGCCAGTGAGCGGCCGGTCTGTATGTGGGATCTGAACCCTCAGCAGGAGCACTACCGCACTCCTAAGCGGCGCACTGTAGCAGTGCGCCACCGGGCCGGCCCCAAATTTTTGTTTTTTAATTAAATGAGAAATAAAGCTTATTCCTTAACAGTGCTTGAGAGGGGTATTCGTTGCATATTTACATAATACAATTAAAACAATCATGGTACCAAAAAGACAAAAATGATGCTCCATTGCTCCATTGCACAAAATACCATTTTCCCTCTACTAAAATAAGCAAGTGTCAATGGGAACAAATGTGCCTAAAGTGTTACTAATTTTTATATTTTATTTAAAATGTTGTCTTTGGAAGTGCATGAACATAATAGGCTCTGAAAAATCTGGTGTAT
>NW_007838129.1:0-728 GCF_000696425.1 Galeopterus variegatus
GTGAGGATCAAACTCTTCCAGACTGCCAAACCAATGGATCTAGTCCATGTGTGCTGCATGCCTTCAAATGTGTGTAGACCTCACGGCAAGCACATGCTCCACTGCAATTATTGGCTAGGCATAACCCATTTCTCTCCCAGAAGGCTGGCAATTCCTCCCCCGGATGCATGCTTGGAGTAACAATCACTGTTTGACTACATGACTAAAATAATTCACCCTTGCTGTTCAGGCCAGCAGCTCTAAAGATCTAGATTCCTGGAGGTATTATTAACACAAGGCCTTTCATCTGCTCTGCTGTGATTTCCCAACAGCCCAGAAGAAACAACATTTTACTGGCCTCAGCTATCTAAAGTTTAACTGATGCAATTTCACTTGGTCTCACGAATAATAAAAAGAAAAACTGCACTTCAGTGCAAACTTCTCCTCTTGCTAACAGAGAGTAAAAACGTTTTGAAAATAAAGTATGACAATTTGGTATATACACAATAATCTTTCTCTACTGCAGGAATAGTAAAGAAAATGCTAGTGTGAAATTAATCGAATGCAACATGGATCTTTAAACTGATGTTTTTATTGCACAAGTAAAAGATGTTTATTGTAGAAAAATAAAAATATAGAAAAGAAAAAAGTATCCATAATCCTATCATTCAGAGATAGTCACTGTTAATATTTTGTAGTACATACTTCTAATGTCTACACATACTTCTCCCCCATATATATATATATAT
>NW_007838130.1:0-728 GCF_000696425.1 Galeopterus variegatus
CCGGGAGTGAACTCCTCGGGGGAGGGTCCCTCAGCACACAATTCCTCTTTGACCCCCCCCACGGGTCGGCCCTTCGGGAGAGCTCACTAGTAACTTCAATGTAGCTCGAGGGGTCTCCGGGCTACCCTCTCCCCACCAGAAATCAGTTAGGGGTTCTTCCCAACTGAGGTCCCCAGAGATGGAATCTGCCTCCCAGGAAGAGGGAGTTTATCTGGGGCCGATGCCCAGGGTGTGGCGGAGAGACGATCTGGGCGGACTCCTCTTCATTGCCCTCCCGACGCTGGCTGGGGGCTCCCCATGCTACCAGCCCCATCTGAGATAGGCGGGGAGAGTGGGATTGTAGGCCGGTCCACAGGCCCCGGGGTGCCCCGTGTCGAGGTAAGCAAATGGCACGTCTCAGTGCAGAGCCACGCCAAGCAGAGATGGCTGGCCTGCCCATCACTAAACTGGCCGACTCCACCCCCACCCGAGAAAATGGAGACAGCTCTGTTGTGGGCGCCTAGCCTGGTGTGGTAGGCGGAACCAGGCGGGCGGGGAGCAGTTGGGCTTCGCCCCACAAGTGGGGCTGTGCTGGGGGTGACTCACAGAGCTCGCAGAGTTGGGCCGGTCCAGCGCATTTCACTCCGTTTCTGCTGGCTTTCTTGGCCTTTGTTGTCTGGGCTGCTCACCCATTCCTGCAGCAGGGCTTGGGTGCTCTCAGGAGTCCTCTTCTGTGTCGGCCCCAAAAC
>NW_007838131.1:0-728 GCF_000696425.1 Galeopterus variegatus
TCATTAAACTTTAAAAAAAAAAAAAAAAAAGAGAACATAACAATTTATTAGAGGTGGGAAAGGGAGAGGGGGAGGAAAGTTAGTGAGAAATTAGTTAAGGGTCACAAAGATTGATTATGTTTGGTATACATGAGTATACTAATTATCCTGATTTGGTTACAACATATTGCACATATGTATTGATATTCAGTTCTGTAGCCCACAAATATATATAATCAATTGTCTTTCAATTAAAAAAAAGACAAATACATAATCATTTTCTAGTTATAGATGCAGTAAATGTAAATTGTAGAAAATTATATGCACACAAGCTAAAAATAAATAAAAACTTAATATTTCCACCACACAAAGATAACCACTGTTAGACTTCAATGCATATCCTTCTGGATCTTTCTGTAGGTGGGTGTGGATACAGACACACATTCCCATATCTTTTGTTATCAAAATAAAATGATTATACTGTTCCCAAAACAGGATAATCATGTATATACTGTTCTGTAATTGGCCTTCAGCAAATGAATTCACCCTTTAATTTAAGAAATTATATCTAACACCCAAACCATATTTAAAATTTCCGGTTGACCCAGGATGTCCTTTGCAGCTGTTTTATCCAAATCAGTATCCTATCCAAGACCACACATTGCATGTTATTATGTCCCGTAATTTGTGTGTGTGTGTGTTTTTAATCCAGCATGGTCCCCTTTTTATGACACTGACTTTTTGAGTCA
>NW_007838132.1:0-728 GCF_000696425.1 Galeopterus variegatus
CATATTGGAGTAGGGTGGGCCCCTAATCCAACATGACTTCTGTCCTTATAAAAGGGGAAATCTGGACACAGAGACACACACACTGGGAGCAGAAAACAGGGATCAGTGTGATGTATCTATAAGCCAAGGAATACTAAAGACTACTAGCAAGCCACCAGAAGCTAGGGAAGAGGCATGGAACAGATCCTTTCCCAGATGCTTTCCAGAAGGAGCATGGCTCAGCCAACACCTCAATTTCAGATTTCCTTCCTCCAGAACTGTGAGACCATAAATTTCTATTGCTTTAAACCACAGCAGCCCTAGGAAACTAGTACACACTCCAAAGACTCTCCTCCACATTTCAAAGGGTAAAAGAAAACCTCTTTAAAGGTCCATTTAGCTCATTCCAGGACCAAGCCAAATTCCATGAATGCTCTCCCATCAGTTTATTCGATGGATGTCTACTGAGCGGCTGTGCTGTGCTCAGAACTCATGACCCTCTGGTGGACAGTAGAACCTTAAAGACCCAGCCATTAGGCTAGGGACAGAGACAATGCAGAAATAGGTGGCAGTTCATTTTACTACCTGTAGCTCCGTGAATTTCAAATTCTATACTTGTAGGTGTGATTAAGGTATCCCCTTCCCCCCCACATATTATCAAGTTGAAAGTTGTCTTAGATCAGCGTCTCTAGAAAACAGACTCAGAGACTGAGGTTTGTGGGCAGGAGGTTTGCTGGGTAGTGAGTGCT
>NW_007838133.1:0-728 GCF_000696425.1 Galeopterus variegatus
TTTTTTTTTTACTTTCCCTGCTTGAAGTCTATTTTATCTGATATAAGTATAGCTACTCCTGCTCTTCTGTGGTTTCCGCTTGCATGAAATATCCTTTTCCATCCCTTCACTTTCAGTCGATGTTTGTCTTTACCAGTTAAGTGAGTTTCTTGGAGGCAGCATATTGTTTGTTCTTGTTTTATAATCCATTCAGCTACTCTGTGTCTTTTAATTGGGCCAGTTAATCTGTTTACATTTAGGACTATTATTGATATGTAGGGACTTGTTACTGCCATTTTGCTATTTTTTCCTAGTTGTTTTGTGGATCCTTTTTTCTGGTTTTACTGTTTTTGTTTGTGATTGACTGGTTTTCTCTAGCAGTGTATATTGATTTCTTGCCATTTATTTTTATATATTTCTTATAAGTTTTTGTGTTATGGTTACCATTAGGCTTACAAAAAAAGTTATAGTTATAACAAATTGTTTTAGAGTAATAGCAACTTAACTCTGACATCTAAGAAGAAAGAAAAAAACAGACCCAACTGTATGCTTTCTTGTCATTCCCCTCCACTTTTTGACAATTCGTTGTTTCAAGTTACATCTTTTAATACTTCCTATCTCTTATTATGTTTGTTGTATCTGGTAGTGTCTTGTTAGATTTGTCCTTCAGTCTAAACACTAAGGATGTAAGTAGTTTATTCACCACCCTTACCATTTTGGAGTATTCTGAGGTGGTCAGTGAACTTACT
>NW_007838134.1:0-728 GCF_000696425.1 Galeopterus variegatus
AGAGTAAGAGAGAGGGAGAGAAAAGTTGGGGCATGTTGAGTGGACCAGACAAAGTGTATTTGGTTAGAAAGCAGGGCTCAAGCAGAAGAGAAGTGGGACACAAACATGGGGAGATGAGGCAGGGCTGTTCACGCTCTGTGAATGAGATGTATGCAGCGCCTGTGCTCCATATGATGGCTGATATGCCTAAACATCACTCGAGTCTTCTGCAGAAAGCTGTGCAGCATTGTCTTAGACCTCACTTCTGGGCTAGGAAGGCTGAGCTTTCCTTTTAGAGAACTGGAACCTCCCAAAGACTTTTGAGTAGGGAAGTCTAATGGTTAGGATTAGGATTGGTTGCCACTGACTGAACTCCCCAAAGAGAAGTGGCCTCAGCAATAAAAAGCTTTATTTCCTTCTCATGTGAAAGTCTAGAAGTAGACAGTCCAGGGATAGCTCCAGGGACCCAGGCTCCTGTTCTCTTGTTACTCCATCTTGCAGAGCTCTCACTGACAAGGCCACCTCACGGTGTAAGTGGGTGCTGGAGATGCCATCACAGGTCTACACTCTTGCCAGCAGGAAGCAAGAAAGGTGGGGGGGAAAGGCATACCTTTAAGAAGAGATTTTTGCAGATGGCATGCACCACTCCTGCTTCTATCTCATTTGTCAGAATTTAGTTTAGTCATGTGGCCACACCTAGCTGCAGGGGACAATGGGGAGTGTAGTGTTTACAGACCACCATGCTCATG
>NW_007838135.1:0-728 GCF_000696425.1 Galeopterus variegatus
AGGTGCATTTCTAGGATAGAATTGAGGGACATATATTTTTATACTGACATGTTGCCAAGTTGTTATCAAAAAGCAGTTTACAAACACTTCCTCATTTATCTGTGAGAATGCCCTTTTCTCCACATTCTCACCATCAATAGATTATACCAGTTTTTAACTTGTTATAGTCCGGTCTGTGTAAAGTACTCTCTCGTTACTTTAATTTGCATTTTCTTGATGTATTAGTTTCCTGCTGCTGCTGTGACAAATTACCACAAACTTAGTGGCTTCACACAGCACAAACGTGTTATTTTACAGTTCTGAAGTTTGACATGGATGTCACTGGGCTAAGATTAGGGTGTTGGCAGGGCTGTGTTTTCTCTGGAGGCCTAGGGGAAAATCTGTTTCCCTGCCTTTTCTAGCTTCCAGAGGCTACCGCATTCCTTGGGTCCTGGCCCCTTCCTTCATCTTCAAAGCCAGCTACACTGGGCCGTATATCAGGTTCTCCCTTCTGATTCCCTTTTCTATTTTTATGTACACTTGTGATTCCATTGGGTGTTCCCAGATAATCCAGGATAATCTCCCTGTTTTAAGGTCAGCTGACAAGCAACCTCGTTTCCATCTGCGATCTTAATTCCTTAGCCATGTAACATAACATATTCACAGGTTCTGTGCATTAGGACATGAACATCTTTTTTGGCGGGGGTGGGGAGGATATTATTCTGACTACCATGTTTGACTACTTATGT
>NW_007838136.1:0-728 GCF_000696425.1 Galeopterus variegatus
GGGGCTTGGAACCCTCCAGGCCACCCCCACGTGGCCAGCGTTGGCCTCTTTCTTTGTCGTCCTTTTTCTCCACAGTGCTCAGCGCTGAAAGAAGAGTTAAAAAAGGAAGATGCTCAGAAGGAGCTCCGGGAAGCCCAAGAGAAAGAGTTAAAACTCTGCAAGACTGTGAGTTGAACCTCCTCATTTGCAGGTGCCCACAGAAAACCAGACTTTGACTTTCAGGTTTTTGGTAGGATCCTTGGCTCTTCGCAAAGCATGAAGCTCTGGGGCTTTATGTTTGGCTTTTGTTTTTGTTTTTTAATGTAGTCTCACAATTCTTTGATTTACCGCCTCTAGCCCCAAGGAGGAGATGGGTGAAAAGACTGTGGAAAGCTCACCCTCCCAGGAGGCTCTGGGCAGTGGCTCTAACTCACTTGCCAGGTTTCCCCTGGGGCTGGGCTGGAGTTGGGACGGGGACAGAGATGGGTGGCTGGCCAGCTGGGTGGCCACCACGGGCTGCTAGAAGATCATTCTGGTCCCCTACCCCTAGACCTGTGAGTCCCAAACTTAGGTTCCACTGTCATGGGTTTTATCATAGCCCCAGGCACTAGTGTAGACACAATCTTCTTCCTTAAGTATTTTTATTTAAGTACACTAATTTTACACCAATTCGTAGAAACAAAACAAAAAGGAAAGGCATCACTTCCCTTATATAGAAGGTGACCATAAAAGTAAACACTACGCGGGCC
>NW_007838137.1:0-728 GCF_000696425.1 Galeopterus variegatus
TGTTTTGCAAAGGCAGGGTAAGGACCAAAGAGTGCAGAAACACAGCAGGCAAAAGATGGAATGGAGAAAAAGAGGACCAGTACCAGGGACAGATACAGAGACAAAAAGGACAGACATACGATCATGATCACAGTAGGGAAGAATAAATACAGAGTCTGGATGAGTGGAGAGCAAATGTACATCCCTTGTCTTCTCCAGGGATTAGAGACCAGTTAGAACAGAGGCCTTCTGAGCCACTGGGACTTATGAGCCTCAGGTCCCAGCACCCAAAGGTAGTCTAGGATATAAGCAAAGATTAACCCAAATTAACACCTTCTCATCTTAGGAACTTATACCTCTACTAATTATTAGTGAAGACTTGGGGATCTTAGAATCCAGGATAGTACTGTAAGGCTAAAAATGTGTATTACTTTTTCCTTATTTATTCCAATGTCCACAGTCAATACCCCTATAGCAAAAGACAGATTAACAAGAAAAAAAGCATGAACAATTTTTTTTAATCCAACTTTACATGACACAGGAGATTCCATAAGTGAAGACCCAATGATCGAGGAAAAACAACAACAACAACTGTATTTTTTATGCTTAGATTATGTAAAGAATGCATAGCTATGTATAAATATGGTTGGACAAAAAGGGTGTAATCCAATGGTAATAGACTGGGTGGGGGGGTGACTTAGCAAGGCCAGTTAGCTCAGATTCTTCTCGGCCTCTCTGTGTAACATTCC
>NW_007838138.1:0-728 GCF_000696425.1 Galeopterus variegatus
TTTCAGGTGTTAAAACTCTGTTTCTGGGATAAATCCCACTTGATCATAGTGTATAATCCTTCTAATGTGCTCTCGGATTCAGCCAACTAGTACTTTGTTAAGGATTTTTATGTCTGTGTTCACAGAGTAGTTTTCTTGTGGAAAGTTTTGTGGAAAGTTTTAAAATTATTAATTGGGTACCTTTACTTGTTATATGTCTATTCAGATTTTCTAAACCTCATAAAGGCCAGATTTGGCAGTTTGTGTCTTTCTAGAAATGTGTCCATTTCCGGTGCTCTTTGTTGTTTCATGGGGATTTGAATTATTCTCTGGTGTTACGTGCTTTCAGTCTGAAGAAATTCCTTTAGTATTTCTTATATAGCAAGTCTGCAAGTTTTTGTTTATTTGGGAATATATTTTACCTCCATTTTTGAGAGGCAGTTTTGCAGGATATGAATTTCTTGGTTGACACTACTGCCTCTGATTTCCATTATATCTGAATAAAAGTCAGTTAAGCTTATTGGGATTTCCTTATACATGGTGAGTCATTTTTGTTTTGCCCTTATACATGGTGAGTCATTTTTGTTTTGCCGCGTTCAGTATTTTTTGTTTGTTTACTTGCACATTTTGACCTACACAGGTCTGGGTGTGAATCTCTTTGCATTCAACCTACTTTGAGCTCACTGAATTTTCTGGATGTGTAGGATAATGTTTTTCATCAAATTTTGGAAGTTTTCAGACATTATTTT
>NW_007838139.1:0-728 GCF_000696425.1 Galeopterus variegatus
TTTCCCTATAATATTCTCCTATTCTATGGAATTATTGAAATTTAGATATTTAATATATTCTGTTTTAATTATAAAAGTAATAGGTTTATGTGTAATACTTAGAAAATACAGATAAGGAGAACTGTTGTTAAAATTTTAGTGTATATTTCTCTAGATATTCTCATACACAAGCATAGGTTTAAATATACATATACATATTTGTATAATTTTTATACTATATTAATTTGTGTATTATATTATTTATATAATTTTTTGCAAAATAGAATCAATTCAAACTTTTTTCACCTAATAATATACCATAAACAATTATTTATTATCTAATGTCAACAAATATTTATAGCATTAGTTTGAATGTATCTGTAGTATTCTGTAGTGGGTTTGCATGCATTATCATTTATTCAGTTCCCGTATTTGTGGATTTCCATAGTTTCCAATTTACAAACATTAAAAAAAAAGCAAGGATAAAATAATGGCATGTAAATCAACGTAATAACAATGGTAAACCCTTCCACTGTACAACCATTTGCCAGGCACTATTCCAAGTGCTTTACAAACTTTAAGTCATTTTAATCCCCACAACAATATATAAGATAGGTATTATTACTTCTCATTCGCAGCAGGGGAACTGAGGCACAGAACTCAGGAACGTAGTGATCCCTGAGCTAGAAACAGGCAGGGCCAGGATTTGGATTGATTTTATCACCACATACTCTCTTTCAATATATGAC
>NW_007838140.1:0-728 GCF_000696425.1 Galeopterus variegatus
AGCAATAGAGAGTGACAAGTGGTTTAGTTGGTTACCACAAGTAAAAGAAAGTAGGTAGTCCGTCAACAAATGCCTGGCAATATATTTCTGTAGCTCAAAGCAAAGCTAGATAATACTGCTATTTCTCATATCTCCAGATATTTAGTGCCCTCATGTTGTCCATTCTTGTGAGGCTATAACTGTGTGTTGTTTTTTGCAACTCAGTTTATGGAAATGGTGTTACTGTCAAAGAGAAACTGTAATGACACTTGTTAAAATGACAAGAAGACTTCATTCAAGACTAGTGCAATAGAGGAGAGAGATTGAACTCAACTCTGCTGAAACAAAAGGCAGAAGAATATTTAAACTCTAGAGTGAGCTAATGGAAAAGTACTGGAGAACATTGCAGGGAGGTTGTTCAATATGATTAGACCATTTGTGTATACTTATTCAGCTTAGGCTCCTACCCTGCAACAGAGACTAGAAAACTGGGAAACTATCTTTCTTGATTATTATATTCTTCCTTAAGGAAGACATTTCTAGGCAGAAGAATATTTACATCTCAATGGGCAAAGGAAAAAAATTTACAGTTGCAAGATTTCTAAATAAATTCTCTAAGAAAAGGTAAGTCAGGTACCTATAGTGAGAAAAAAAAAATAACTGTCTAAAGTTTGGTCAATCTGAAGGAAATGTTAAGGACATTACTAATTATTAACTTCCAGATATCATTATATAACAGCCCATCTACC
>NW_007838141.1:0-728 GCF_000696425.1 Galeopterus variegatus
TGGATTTGTCATTGATTTTATTAATATGATACCATATTTATTAATTTACATATGTCAAACCATCCTTGAACCCCGTGGATGAGTCCCACTTGATCATGATGTATAATCTTTCTAATGTGCTGCTGTATCCTGTTTGCTAATATTTTGTTGAGTATTTTTGTGTATATGTTAATCAAGCATATTGGTCTATAGTTTTATTTTTTTGTTGTATCTTTGTCTGGTTTTGGTGTCAGAGTGATGCTGTCATCATAGAATGAGTTTTGCAGAATGGCCGCAGTTTTGATCTTTTGGAATAGTTTGTAGAGAACTAGTATGAATTATTCTATTTCAATTTTATGGAATAGTTTGAAGGTAATCGGTATTTATTCCTCTTGAAAAGTTTGATAGAATTCAGCAGGAAGCCATCTGATCCTAGGCTTTTCTTTATTCAAAAACTGATTACTACTTCACTCTCATTGCTTGCTATTGGTCTGTTCAGGTTTCCTGTTTCTTCCTGGAATGTACTTTGAAGTATGGTGGAACAACCAATTGTTGCTCATAGTGCTCTTGAGTCCACTATATTTCAGAGCCAAGTTATTTATGGAGATTTTAAGGAAATACATATGCAATTTGTGGAAGTGTATTTCAAATGCCAAACCAATGATAGAGCCAAATTTTATAGAGTCACAACAGTCAATATGCATGGTAGTTTGATATTGTTTTGCATTTATTAAGATTTATGGTAAAAA
>NW_007838142.1:0-728 GCF_000696425.1 Galeopterus variegatus
TTGTTTTAATTTACATGTCGCTGATGACATTTGATGTTGAGCATCTTTACATATAATTCTTTGCTATCTGTATATCATGTTTGGTGAGATGTCTCATCAGATCTTTGGCCCATTTTTAAATTGGATTGTTTGTTTCCTTATTGTAGAGTTTTAGGAGTTCTTTGTATAGTTTTAGATATAAGTCCATTATCAGATATGTGTTTTGCAAATATTTTCTTCCAGTCTTTTCATTCTCTTAATAGTGACTTTTGCAGCACAGAACTTTTTAATTTTAGTAAAGGTGAACTTAATTTTTTTCTTTCATGGATCATGTTTTTATTGTTATATCTATAAACTCATCACCAAATCCAATGTCATCCAGATTTTTTTGTTATCTTCTAAAAGTTTTTATAGTTTTGTGTTTTATATTTAAGTCTACGACCCATTTTTCATTAGTTTTTTTGAAAGATGTAAGGTCTGTGTTTAGATTCTTCTTATTATTGTAATTTAATTCTTTTTTATTTATTTATTTATTTTTTGCATATGGATGGCCAATTGTTTCAGCACCACCTGTTGAAAAGACTGTCCTTTCTCCATTGAATTGTCTTTGCTCCTTTGTCAAAGATCAGTTGACTGAATTTGTGTTGGTCTATTTCTGAGCTTTCTAATCTGATACTTTGATCTGTTCGTCTATCGTCCTGTCTTGATTACAGCAACTTTATAGTAAGCCTTGAGCTTGATAGTGTCAA
>NW_007838143.1:0-728 GCF_000696425.1 Galeopterus variegatus
AACATAAGTTGTATCAGTTTTATGTTGTTGCTACAACCAATTAACACAAATGTAATGGTTTAGAACATCTCAGATTTATTATTTTACAGTTCTGTGGGCCAGAATTCCAGTACAGGTATCAATGAACTAAAATCAAGGTATTGGCAGCTGCATTCCTTCTTGAGGGCCCTGGAAAGGAGAGACCCTGCTTCTAACAGAAGAGAATTCCTTTCCTGCTCATTTTGGTTGTTGGCAGTATTCAATTCCTTATGGTTGTAGAACCAAGGTCCCTGTTTTTTTTCTGTCTAAAAGCTGAGAGTAATTTCTAGTTTCTAGCATTCACCATTCTTCAATTTATGTTTTCCTTCCTCCATTTTAAAATCAATCAGTAGCCATTCCTTTTCAAATCTATATGATCCTCCTTCTGTGTTCTTTTCAAATCTATATGATCCACCTTCTGTGTTCCTTTTCCACTTTTAAGGCATGATAATAGCCATTGTAACTTAGGTGAGATAATATCTCATTGTGATTTTTGTTTTCATTTCTGTGATGTTTTTCATATACCTGTGGGATACTTACATATCTTCTTTTGAGAAATGTTTATTTAGGTCATTAGCCCACTTTTTAATTGGATTATTTGTGAGATTTTTTGTTGTTGATTTTGTTGGATTTTTTTCTTTTTCTTTTCTTTTTTTTTTTTTGCTGTTGAGGTGTTACAATTTCTTCTGTATCCTGGATATTAATCCCTT
>NW_007838144.1:0-728 GCF_000696425.1 Galeopterus variegatus
TACCAATCAGTAGCAACTTGCAACACATCACCATGAGATGGTCACCTCAGGTCTGCACTACGAGTTTTCCTTGCCCCTTATCCAGTCCCATTCATGTCAAAAAAAAAGCCTCATTCAGTGGTTCAGGGCACTCGTAGGGCCCTCCATATACATGCACGCACACACACATACACACACACACACATACATTGAGTAGGAAATAGGGCCCTGGAAACACAGTGGAGGGGGTTATCCTTACATTTGCCTAAGGTGAGACTAGATAGAACAGAATAAGAGCTCCCCACCAAGTTGGCATGGGGACAGACACACACACGCACACAACCTTATCTCCTCCCATTACATATGTATGAAGTACCTCTCAGATTTCATATAAAGTATCAGAAAATAAATTAATAAATCAAAGACAAATTTATAAGAAAAAAAATTTAGCCTTGAAACAAATGCAATATAACATTTACTCTGAAGGACTGACAGAATAATGGTTACTGTAATAAAGCTTCTCTTCGAGTTCATTGTCCTTATTTATTAAGAGTATTTGGTAGATTTTGCTGAATACCAAGGAGCATTTATGGAGCCAGATGATCCTGGGTGTGGAATGGTCAAATACCCACTGAATTGGGAGAGAAAAAGGGGTGTTGGATGGTGTTACACAGAAAGTGTCAGAGCATCCATGCTTCCTGCCCAATGTTGTGGCTCAGAAAACAATATCCCAAAGTACGGCGTATTCA
>NW_007838145.1:0-728 GCF_000696425.1 Galeopterus variegatus
TACGGGCGCGACACTGAGGGTTGCGATCCATTGCCGGACATGAAAAAAGACAAAAAGGAAAGAAAAAAAAAAAAAAGAAGAAGGCCCCAAAGGAGGCACTCCCTAAAACATAGCGCTTTTCCCTTCCACATCCTAACACTCTCGCCAGTGCCAAGGTGCAGCCTATCAGAAATCATGACCTGCCCACGGCCAATCAACTACCGCCCGGTGTACTAACCACACTCTCCCAGAACCCGGCTCTATATAAATGTATGCTTCTCCCCCAAATAAAGCGGAACTTCTCTGGTGAACCGTCAGCTCAGGTCCTGTCTGTTTCTTTCACCCACCCCCACCCCTGATCCAGAGGGAGGGGAGAGAGAAAGAGAGAAACATGGGTGGGGGGGTACATGAAAATACACACACAGGAACATAAAAACAGAGAGTATGAAAGGCTCACGGTGGACAGAGAAATAGAAACCCACATGTCTAACAATGAGAGGGACAGAAATTCAGAAGCAGGGAAAGGCACAGAGAGTCACAGTGCCAGAAAGAGAGATGGAGACGTTAAGTAGACAGAAAAAGATAAGCAGAAAAGAGACATCCAGGTGGAAAGACAAAGGATAAAGACACAGAAATGTGGAGAAAATGGAGACAAACTGGAGGCGCGGGTGGGGCGGAGGGAGGCCACAGAGAGGAAGATGCATTTTACCTTCATGGGAGGACACGCAGGCAGGCAGGAGTGGACTGCA
>NW_007838146.1:0-728 GCF_000696425.1 Galeopterus variegatus
GAAATGCAAATAGTACTCTGGTATCACAGCGCACACTTCTCAGGGTCGCGCTGTCTCCTGGGACGGCCGCTCCAGACCTGTCGCCATTATGAAGAAAAGTCCCACAGTAGGCCGTCTGTAAACTGGATGCTAGTAGCTTGTCTCAGTCCAAGTCCAAAGGCCTCAAAACCGAGGAAGCTGATGGTGTCCTTGGTGTAAGTTCTGGAACCCAAAAGCTGAAAAGTCTTGAGTTCTGATGTACACAGACAGGAGAGAAGAGTGTGTCCCAGCTCCAGCAGATTGAGAGAGCAAGTGCTAAGATTTTTAAAATGATCATTCTTAGCTTTTCTTTCCATGGGAAAGCAATGTTCTCTCTTAGCAAGGTTAATGTTAAAAGTATTCTCAAACTCTCCTGTCCCTTTCACCCACTTACCCTCATCTTTCTAAAATGCCAATATGATCATTTACCTGCTTAAACATTTTCAGTGGCTTCCTGTTATCCAAAGAACAGGCCTAAATTCTTTAACTATAGGTTAAAGAAGCCTATGGGTTCTTTGTTTTTGTTTGTGTGTTTGTTTATTTTTAAATTATCCAACTGTATTTCTGCCACATACTCCCACCCACCCTGATGCACACGCCACACAAATGCAAACACTTTGTGCTTTATAATCCAAAACAGAGCTCTCTGAAAGTGCCATGATGGTTCACAAAGTCTACCTTGCACAAATTGTTCCCATTACCTAAAAGCC
>NW_007838147.1:0-728 GCF_000696425.1 Galeopterus variegatus
GGGTAAGGAGCTGATTCTGTCAAGTAATCATTTGTGCCCTGCCTGTGGCCCATCAGCCCACCCTTCTGGCAGTATGTGAAGCCCCACATCATTCTGGATGCCCTTAGAACCATATCTATTTAGAACACTGGCATTTGTGTGTGTCAGTAATATATCTTCTGTTATTTTAAGCTTTTCTCCCCACCAAGCCTTGTCTCCTCTAATGTGTTTCTATTAGAATGATTCACCTTAACACTCCTAACCAAACATTTGCAATTTCAACATTGAGACCTCCCTGGAAAAGGCCAACATTGTAAGAAACCATGACCATCATTTCCTCTTTCCATAAATAAAGGTGATATTAATACCAGCTGCCTACTTTAGCATAGGATCCTGTGAGGAAATTAAGCATATGTAAGAAAATATTTCTACTAATGTGTGGATTCTCACAGCCTTTTACTCATAACCCTTTAGGGCTTCTCCATTGCCTGTTAATACCACTTTCCAGAAGATGGGTAGATGTCAAAGCTGATTACTGACGATCTCCAAACAAGAATGTCCCCCTATGATCCCTTACCCTGTGGGGTAAATTTCATTTTCTGTTCAAAAGAAATAGTTGAGTAAAGTTTGGACTGCATGTGAATTCCAAAATTTTCTGCAAAGTTGAAACTATCTGAATCACAAGCTACTATGCACCAAAAGCCTAACCATCAATATTTAAAAGATATTTCAAAATGTACTCAGGTATT
>NW_007838148.1:0-728 GCF_000696425.1 Galeopterus variegatus
ATATGTGTGGCAATTGAGATTTACAGGTAATACATTTAATTTTAAAATTTCTAATTTGACTTATCACTTCAAAATTTACAAGGCATGTATTCATTTTCTAATCACACAGGTATTTTATATCTTAAAATGCAAAATAAAGTTAAAAATGAAATTAATACACTTATACCCCAATTTTTTCTTTAACAGGAACACCAACTATATTCTAGGAATTCTGCTTTGTGCAAGATATACTAGGGTGAGGAAAACTAGAGCTGTTTCCTCCTCATGGATCTATTTGTTGGTGGGGGGGGGATATTGGACAAATATTCTCAATGATAAACATATAAATATATTTGACACAAAATGCTCTTTTGGGAACAAATAGCCTCCCATGAAAGCTAACAGCCAAAGAACCTACTAAGAGGAAAAAAAAAAAAAAATTAAAAACAGAGATAAAAGTATTCGTTTTTCTCCCTATTTGATCCCCCCCCAAATTTAAAAACTTTGAGGCTTGCCATTCGAAAATAACCTTTGAAGAGAGATATGGAGAATGATGTCATGAAACAGAATGTGGGGAAGACAGAATTCTGGATTTAGGGTACTGTATTTCTTAAAACATTGCATTGAAAGAGATGGATCCTTTGAAGGCCTGGCTGGAGCTCTGAGAAAAAAGTAAAAGTAAGAATTGAGGGGCCGGCCGGGTGGCGCACTGGATAGTGCGCCGCTTGGGAAGCGCGGCGGCGCTCCCG
>NW_007838149.1:0-728 GCF_000696425.1 Galeopterus variegatus
CTAAGGAACTCATCCATGTCAATAGGTAGAGACATCGGTTTATTAGACTTACAGGAGGTGCTGACAGCGGCTGATCAGTTGCAAATCCATGCTGCCACAGGGTACATACAACAGTTATATCAAAGAACAGATCAAAGTAGAGGTGTAAATTATTTTCAGGCTTATTCATAGACCCTCACCCAGCTCACATAACTCAGAGCGTGCAGATTCGGCTGAGTAGATAAGTTAACCTACTTGCTTCTCTCTCGGTGCCATAGTAGTTTAATACCAGTGCACTAACAAACTTACGTACCAATTCGTTTATGCAGGGCTCCTGCTTCCTCCAGTCTTCCTTTTGTCTTAAAGGACACGTGTCTTTCCTTGAGTAACTACCCTGGCCAGGGGTAGTTTCCCAGGGGAAGGGGGAACTCTGGTATGCATTGGGAGGGGAAAAATATCTATGTCCAGCATTTACCCTATAGGCAGGATTCATTCTTTTTCGTGGCAGAGTAGTATTCCATTGTGTAAATATACCACATTTTCCTTGTTCAGTCATCTGTTGATGGACATTTAGATTGGCTCCAACTCTCGGATATTGTGAATAGAGCTACAATACATGTGGGAGTGCAGGTATCTCTTTGACATGATGATTTCCATTCCTTTGGGTACATACCCAGCAGTGGAATTACTGGGTCATATGGCAGTTCTATCTGTAGTTGTTTAAGAAACCACCATACCACTTTCCATAA
>NW_007838150.1:0-728 GCF_000696425.1 Galeopterus variegatus
TCTGCTAATCTATTTTCATTTTAAATGCTGATTCATATTAAATATATTATTTTGAAATCTCAGCTTGTAAGTAATTTCTTCTTGCCACATCAGATGGTAAGAGAGAGAGAAAGAAGCTTGAAACACCCTACTTTTAATACTGGAAGCAAAAACAACTGACAGGTACATTAAGAATGTGTATTTCTCATGCCACCAGCATCAGTTGAGGACTTGTTAGGAATGGGAATTCTCAGCCTCTACCCCAGACCTACTGCATCAGGAATTCTGAAGGTGGGACATGACAAACTGCTTTAGCAAGCTCTCCTGGTGATTTCAATGCATGCTGCAGTTTGCAATTAACTGTTCTAAAGGACAAGAATTCTATTATAATTGTGAAAATATGATGACATGATAAATATTTGAAATATTATGAAAGAAATAAAAGAGGGTGTTGACTGAATCAGAGAAAATTACTAATAAGAATTTCAGCTCTTATGTGCAGAGGCTAAGAGCCAATTTAAATCCCAATATTGTTTCTTTCCGATATTTATTTGCTGGCTGCTCATGGAGTGCACATAGTTATTGTCCAGTCCCAACATGCACATGCACACACAAATGCACACACGCATACCCATATGAGGGAATGTATACCAAATTCAAATGGAAATTACTTTTGACTCTGTGTTTTTCTGCATTAGCTGTGCAATTCTTGTTTTGATTATTTTTTAAAAAATCACATGTCAAATCTT